>NW_010246640.1:56396-101392 GCF_000690775.1 Eurypyga helias
GGTCCCCAGTAGGTCAGCCAGTAGTCTGACAGCTGCAGTTCATTTTCTGTTTCATAGGAGTAAATGCAAGAGGCAGAGGAACCCAGTGAAATGAATTGTTTAATATTACTCACATAATATTGGTACTTTTGGAGGGATGCATGTGTGTTTCCATAAAAAACTCTGAAACCAAGGAGGATTTTACTGGAAGTGGAGCATGAGAGATGCGGAAACAGAATGAGTAAATGTCTTCAGTTAAGTGGAAAAGCTGCTATTCCAATAGGCTAATGGCCCAGAGATTTTATTTTAGCAGAAAATGCAGGCGTTCCTGGGACTGCGGTGGTAAATTTAGCTCTTACGCAGCTGCTGGCATTCAGCTCATTCAGACACACAAACTCAACCCTCGTTAGACAGTGGCTGTGCTGAAGTTTCCCACCGGGATGAGAGCAGTGCTCTATTGGAAAGCTGCTCTTCAGCCAGTAGGTTTTGGTAGCCACCCATCTGACTGCCTCAGACAGTTTTATGCTGTAATCTGATCAGTTTAGGATTACAGTGGTAGGAAATGAGGCTGCCTATGCAGACTGACTCTTTTTCAGCTACAGCTGCCCTGCCCAGGAGTAGCAGTTAGGGATGCTCTGAGCACCGTACTTCAGGTTGACTGTCCTACAGTGCTGGGTCACTGGGCTCATCCCTGCTCTGTTTAGCCAACTCGGTGCCATTGGCTTCGGTGTTGCTCAGTGTTAGCACTGCACAGCGGTCTCTTCCTGCACAGGGGTTCTTTTAGAAGTGCTCCTGCTGCTCCCTGCAAAAAAAAGCAAATGTGGATTTCCATATGCAAAGGCAAACACATGTTTTTCTAGCTGACTTACTGCAATTTCTTCTCCTCTGCTTCTCATACTTTAAGGCAAGTCAGTATCACAAGGCCAAGTGCAAGGTCCTGCACCTGGGTTGGGGCAATCCCAAGCACAAGTACAGGCTGGGCAGGGAATGGATAGAGAGCAGCCCTGAGGAGAAGGACTTGGGGGTACTGGTGGATGAAAAGCTGAACATGAGCCGGCAGTGTGCACTGGCAGCCCAGAAGGCCAATCGTATCCTGGGCTGTATCCGGAGAAGTGTGGCCAGCAGGTCAAGGGAGGGGATTCTGCCCTTGTACTCTGCTCTGGTGAGACCCCACCTGGAGTGCTGCATCCAGCTGTGGAACCTGCAATATCAGAAGGATATTGACCACTTGGAGCGAGTCCAGAGGAGGGCCACAAAGATGATCAGAGGGCTGGAGCACCTCTGCTATGATGAAAGGCTGCGAGAACTGGGCTTGTTCAGCCTGGAGAAGAGGAGGCTCCGAGGAGACCTCATTGCAGCTTTCCAGTCCCTGAAGGTGCGACAAGGGTACTGTGAGAGGACTTTTTACAAGGGCCTGTAGTGACAGGACAAGGGGTAATGGGTTTAAATTGAAATCAGGGAGGTTTAGATTAGATGTCAGGAAGAAATTCTTCACAGAGAGGGTGGTGAGGCACTGGAACAGGTTGCCCAGAGATGTTGTGGATGCCCCATCCCTGGATGTCTTCAAGGCCAGGCCTTGAATGCGAGGCCAATTGCTTTGAGCAACCTGGTCTAGTGCAAGGTGTCCCTGCCCATGACAGCGGGGTTGGAACTAGATGATCTTTAAGGTCCCTTCCAACCCTAACCATTCTATGATTCTATGATTTTTAGAACTACCTTAGGTCCTGATCTGCTCAAGTGTGCCTGCTACCAGATGCAGTGACTGAAACATGGGTTTTTTTCAGATCAGGATGTTGATAGTGGCTGTCTTGAGTCTTCTTGAGACCACAGGCATTTCTTGTTGGTTTTGGTGGGACCACTGTGTGCACATTGAGTGCTTGTTTATTGTTTCCTGCAGGAAATAATTAATCTAAGTCTATGTGTCTTAGCCTGCAATAGCTGGCTCGGGTCACCTGCTTCCTGCTGTTGTTTTGAAGGTGTGGGACACAACTGTGAAGTCTTGTTACTTAGCTACATGTCTCTTCTTCACTTCACCTTATTCATTTACTTTCTTTTTTAATAATCTATTGCTTCAGCTTTCATCGTATAAAGACTTGTCTTATTGCTGACCACCCCAAGTGTTTGCTGATGAACTCCTTGCATTTCTGCAGTATCTCTTATTGGCAGAGGCTGAACTCCTGGCTCAATTGACATTAGTAGTAGAATTCACCCTGACTTCCATGAAGCCAGTGTTAATTTCTAGTGACCATATGCAAAAGCTGTGAAGTTCTTTTCAAGAGGTAGTGCTGCTGAATACAGAACTAAAAAAGATGTCCCTGACAGAAGGGGGCTCACCATTTTGCTTTCTGTGCCTTTGTGGAAGCCTTTCCCCTTATTCTCTATGGTCACAGCATCTTTTTTTCTTTAGTAACTTCTTTAAATAAAAAAGTTGAAATGACCCTCCTAAACAAAGATAAATTTCCTGTTGGAGTTTGTTTTCATCATGTTGGCCTTGTGAGTTGTGCTTATCTTTGAAAGTAGAAAAGATATAAAAAATTTAAAGAATCTAAACCTTCTGAGCACTTGTCTTCCACCAAAAAGGTTTTTTTTAATCAGTATTTATTTGTGGGCATAAGCTATTGTGACAGACATAGTGGAGAAGATAGGAACATGATGTACACATATACCAGTGATCAATATCAGTAAACTGGATAGCATCGACTGCTAGACATGGATTTAGGTGGTGGTAATTGACTTGCAGATAGATGCTAAATTCTTATCCTGCTCCTGTATCAGGCACCCACGTAATGAGTGATATGCAGGGAAGTCTAATGGAGCACATGAAAATTCTGCTTCTGTCCTTTACTCTCCCTGCATTTTCGTTCTTCTTTTCTTGATATCTGTGATGTATGGTACTGTACTTTCCCAGTTCCTGCTGCATGGTTGGAAGGTAACCAGAATCAGCATGATTTTCTCCTATGAGTAACAGGTCCTAAACATCCTGTGAGTGAGAGGCTGCCAGAGTACCTGCTTGTGACTGAAGAATGCACTATTTCTCAGCACACCCCTTGTTTGCTGGTTTCTGAAACTTATTATCTGTGACACTTGGGAACCTGTACCCTCAGTTCCTTTAACGTTACTGAGTATGTTGGTATTTCTGAAGTGCAGCACCCTAAATATGGATATAAAGTTAAATGACTACAGATTTTTAGGCTAAAAAATAAGTACATTTAGAGTGTGTTAAATCCTTTGTGTTTAGGAGAAGAGGCTTTTATAGCTTTTAGCACTGTGAAAATCATCAAATTGCTTTGTCAGCGAGAAAATTCTGTCTTGGGCCAGTGTTGTTCACACATGACTCTTAACAAAGGGAATGGTCCTGAAAGACAGACCTATGAAAGAGAGAGACATGCTTTGGCTGCTTCAGATCTAAGTTTCCAGAAAGCCCTGAAATATGGGATTGTAAAAAAAATGCCCTGGTTGTGCTGCCCTGTGGGAGGGGATGGTTAGTGATGGCATAGGAAGCTGGGGATGGTGTTTCAAAGCACTGCCTTACCAGGTTCTTGCCATCTGCTGATACTCCAATAGTATGATGACTTTAAATGTCCACAGTATCAAACAGTGCAGAACTTTGATAACACCAATAGGTGCTTATGGATGTTGGTGTATTCAGTACTGGTCTTTCTGCCTGGTCCTATGTAGCCTTCTCTGGACATGCAGTGCTTGGCTGCATCCCAAAGCATCAGGAGAAGCCCAGTGTGAGATCAGTTGTCCTTCCCTGACAAAATGAAATAAAATGCTGTGAGGTTACTTGTTGAAGTAGCCTGCTACACCTAGAGAGGTTTTGGAGTTTTTTGCATTTGTTTCTGGTATCAGGGATTGTGTTTTGGGGAAAGAGAAGGTAGTTGGCAGTGTGTGCTTTCTGTAGGTTTTTTTTTTTTAATTAAGTTTTAGTCTAAAATATGTATGTGTATTCACATGTGTGTTCTTAAAATGATCTGGTCTAAACAGTCACTTGACCCCTGAATTTCCGGCATAATTAGCCAGGAACTCTGAATGGTCACTTAATTTATTATTTTTATTAGCAGATTTATGCTTTAAAGGTTCTTGTTCTGCAGTTTAAATGCATTACTATTTAAATGAAGTGTATACCTTTTCTGTTAGCAGTACATCATCTTTCTTCCCAGAACAGTGCTTTCTATAAGTAGTTTTGACTTATTTTTGTAAGGTGAAGCGTATACCTTTTCTGTTAGTACATCATCTTTCTTCCCAGAACAGTGCTTTCTATAAGTAGTTTTGACTTATTTTTGTAAGGATGGTTGAAATGTGTTGTTTTTCTTAGATATTATTCTTTGTATATTTTCTGACCTTACAAGCAATTGTTGTAAGAAATGTAATGTACTTAAAGCTCTCCAGAACATCACAGGTTAGATTTTTACAAGGAACTCACTCTAACCAGTGTTCAGCTAAGTAACTTTAATGGGATCTGTAGGGCCCAGTTCCTCATTTACCTAAATTTCTGTGATCATTTAACTACGTGAGTTTGAAATGCTGTGAGGCTGAATACCACACGGACAAAAATGCAAAGATGAAATTTCAGGCAAAACCGAACTGGTGTGTACTGAGTACTTATTACTGAACAGGTCTGATATGATATGGCCTACAGGCCAGTCTCACCTTGGTGCCTGGCAAGATCATGGAGCAGATCCTCCTGGGAACTATGCTAAAGTACATGGAAAATAAGGTGGTGATTGGCGACAGTCAGCTATCTTCACTAAGAGCAAGTTGTGCCTGACAGTTTTGGTGGCCTTCTACAAGAGGGTTACAGTGTTGGTAGATAAGGGAAGAGCAACAGACATCATCTGTCTGGACGTGTGCAAAGCATCTGACACTGTCCCACACAACATCTTTATCTCTAAAGGACCTGGACAGGCTGGAGAGGTAAGTCTGTGCCAGCCTGAAGAAGTTCAACAAGGCCAAATGCAAGGTCCTGCACATGGGTCGGGGCAATCCCAAACACAGGTACAGGCTGGGCAGAGAAGGGGTGGAGAGCAGCCCTGAGGGGAAGGAATTGAGGGTAATGGTGGATGAAAAGCTGGGTATGAGCTGGCAGTGTATGCTGGCAGACCAGAAAGACGAGGATACGGTTGGCTGTATCCAGAGAAGCGTGGCCAGCAGGTTGGGTGGTGATTCTCCCTCTCTGCTCTGTTCTCGTGAGACCCCACCTGGAGTACTGTGTCCAGCTCTGGAGCCCTCAGCATAAGAAGGACATGGACTTGTTGTTGGAGCGAGTCCAGAGGAGGGCCACAAAGATGATCAGGAGCACCCTTCCTATGAAGAAAGGCTGAGAGAATTGGGCTTGTTCAGCCTGGAGAAGAGAAGGCTCTGGGGAAACACTACAGCAGCTTCCTGAAGGTGCCAACAACAAAGCTGTAGGAGGACTTTTTACAAGAGCCTGTAGTGACAGGACAAGGGGTAATGGGTACAAATTGAAAACAGGGAGGGTTAGATTAGATATCAGGAAGAAGTTCTTCACAGAGAGGGTGGTGAGGCACTGGAACAGGTTGCCCAGAGAAGTTGTGGATGCCCCATCCCTGGAAGTGTTCAAGGCCAGGCTGGATGAGGCTTTGAGCAACCTGGTCTAGTGGAGGGTGTCCCTGCCCATGGCAGGGGGGTTGGAACTAGATGGTCTTTAAGGTCCTTCCAACCCAAACCATTCTATGATTCTATGAAATGTTACAAAAAATATCCAGAATGCTTTCCCAGCATCATTTGGGAAATGATTTGTGTAGTTGCTATAGGAAATATCGTTTGCCCTTAATGGTCTCTGCTGTCAGAAACAGGTTAATAAGCAATCTTAATATCTTAAGATGGAATGGGAAGAAAAGAAGAGAAAACCCTTGAGGAAAATAGAAGTCACCTGTAGTACCCTGTTTTCTTTGGGAAGTATCCAGTTTTCTGGTATTATTCTAAATTCTGGGCCTTTGTAACTTTGGCTAAGAGATGATTTTGTGATTCATTGTTTTAACAGTATACTTCGATGGTATAATATGAGTTAGAAATCAGAGAGGCTCTGCTCAGCTTCTTAGCTGAGTAGAGGCAGTGATCCAGGCATGTGCATCACGTCCAAACTGTGCGGCTGCCTGCCACCTTGCCAGAGGAGCGCGTGTTAGCACACAGCCTGGTCCTGCAGCAAGCAACCTCAGAGTTGTGTAGACACGGAGAAAGGCCACCTCTTCAGAGAGTTCTTCTGGGCTGCAGGCTGCTACCTATGTCTGTTGGCAGCTTGAGAAATTCCGAATTGCCAGTTGCCTGGAATGTTTTTTAATCTGTGAATGTTTAAAATAGTGAATTGCTTTGGCATATTGACATGTGTAGTGTACCATGTGAATTCCAGCAGTTGCATTAAATGCAATTACTTCACAAAAGATACAATGTTCCTCCTTTTAATCTGTTTATAATTGCTGGCTTCCTCAGTGTTTGTATCTCTCTCTGCTGTTAAATACATGAAATTGTTTGAAATAGCATTTTTGCTGTCACATAGGTAAGCCTAATGCATACTGCTTCCATTATCAAGAAAGGTGTATATTTTTGGATCACATCTTTTGTAGTTCATATAACTTGTTCCCTGAGGGAAGAATTCATTTTTATATGTTTCATCACATAAAGGCGTGCAACCGTTTTAGGCAGGTTGTCTGGCAACAGCAAGATAAGAACGTTCATAAAGCACTTTGGATGCCAAACTTTGCAGTTTACTTTCTTTGTTAGGAATTGGGCACATGGCATGTGAATAGTGAGTGTGCAATACAAATGAATACGATTTTAATGAAATGTACCAGACTGATGGTCTTGTGCAGAAATTAAAATCTGCTCTTCCAGGTGAGGCAGTCTCAGCTCAGCAAGAGAAAGGCATTTATGTCATGGTCTTGCTCAAACAATTAAAGAAGGGAGATGGAGATCAGATCTACATTTTGAAATGGCAGCTGGGCATGCAGGTTATCTATAAGTAGATGCGTTTTGTGGAGCCTTTGGAAGTAAAACAAAGCAATGCAAAAACCTGAAAAATGCTATGTTGAAAAAAGTGTGGAGAACAAAGCCATGGAGAAAAAGGGCCTTTTTAAAGACAATGCTCTCCTTACCTTATCCAGCGTATGGCTGGACTCAAGAATGAATCCAAGAATTGTATCCCACATACTCCTTAGACCAAGCTAGGAAGACTGAGCACACAGCAATACACAATGAGTGAGGGTTTATACACAGGTGGACCGTATCTGGGACGTGTATGGACCTGCTTGCCTGTTAGATTTGCATGGTGTCAGGCACCTCCATGCAAGCTCTCAGAGCTATTCACAAGGAAGACTGGAGATGAAGTGCGTTGAGTGTGGTGTAGACATAGGCAAGAGAGTCTTACTTAACTTTTACATTCTGCTGTGTTTGCCTTGTTCTTTGAACTTCCTCTCATTTATACATTTTGTCTGTGATCTTTTAGTCTCCTTCTTTCCCCTCCACAAATCCTCAAGTAGCCTGTTCTTTGAATTCCTTGATCTCTGCCATTAAAGCCATTCAGTCTTTTGTCTTTTCCTTTTGTTAGTCCTTCTTTTCTGTGAAAGCTGTATGATCTCGTGATCTTATTTCTGTTGCTGATGTTCTCAGGCACAGCTGTAAGTTCAGCACCTGGAATAAACTTGTTAATTCTCCTGTGTTTTACTTCCAGCCTTGTTTTTTGCCTTCAGGTTGTTTTTTTCGAGTTTGACTCCCGCTATGTGAAGTGGCTTGATGTGAACATGAATGAGCAAGTTAGTGAGCTGAGTAATCCACAGTGAACTTGCTATAGATTTTCCACTGCGATGGAAGATACAAAATCCTGTATTGGGTTTCTTTACACGTTTGTAAATTTCTGGTCCAAGAGAATCAAGTGGGATCACCCAAAACCAGAAGATACTGGACTAGATGGACTGGACAGATTGTTTGGATTCCTTTTTCAGTATTTATACTCGGTCTTAAGGAAGGCAAAAAAAGGAAATAGATGGTGTGATTTCCATCACACCTACCCCTCAGTTTCCAGTGTCTGGGGGTTAAATATTGCACAAGAGCATTATTGTTCTTTGATTAGATGCCATTATTCTTCTAGCTGCATGCAAAAATCTCTGGCAAATCTTCATGATATTTCATCATATTTTATGGAAAAAAATTTGAAATGAGCTCTATAAACTGTTAGTAGGTTTATTGCTCTTCCATGATGACCTGGTAACTGCCAAAGACTAAAGGGCATATTCAGTTGATATGATGCAAAATACCATTTCCTACTGAATTGGTTAAATGTTCAGTTCTGTCAGTCACAATATCTAGTGCTGACAAAGCATTAAGCAGATGAAGAAAATTCGTAGATTTTTCTCCTATTTCTTTTCTCTCATTCTATCCACTTCACAGCTAAGTTCACATGCCAATATTTTCAACAACAATCCCCCTCCCCAAACTAAAAGCATATGTTTTTTTTTAATTTCTGGTGTTCAGGCATAGGGTTGCAGTGCAATATTTGCATAAATTCTAGGATGATGTTGTTAGGAGATCTAACAGAGTTATGAAACCTGAAACAGTACCTGGGTGTGTATGGCTGCATGTTTGTAGAACAACTGTGCATTCATGCTGTGGTCAGGGGACTTGATGGAAGAACTGAGTTTCACTTGCCATGCAGGGGTCATTCAGCTACTCAGTGCTTCAGCACCACACCGTTTCAAGCACTGCCATTCTGTGTCTTATTCTGTAATTCACAAAAGATCTAAGATTGAGAATTGCTTTATGAATGGGAGCAATTACTACTTATTCTCTTCTGCAAAATTTTTTTATTAAGGAAAGCAACCATTTACCCAGAACACTCTGTTGAAATGGTGCCCAGGGCACTCATTGTTGGAAACAGTAAGTGATTTTACTAGACATCGATCCTGTGCTTAAACTATCATTATAAAATGCAATTGTAATACACAAAATTAGGTTAAAATGGCTTTCAGATTCCAGGTAAAAAAAACCCACAAGAAAGTAATGCCCTAGCCATTCTGACCTGGTTTGTTTAACTGTGTCTCTGCTGGGCTGAAGACATTAGCACTTACCTTGTGTAGGGATCTGCAGCTGAGGCACTGCAGTAAGAATATCATCAAAACAAAGGGCTCTGCTCTTCATTACTGAGATTTGAGCTGAAGTACTCTTATCATTACATGTATCATTAGAGGATCTTAAGCCATTTTGTCATGTAATATAGTGTAACATAAAAGCTGTATTGCAAATTAGTGCCCTGTCAGGTGATTGATGTGCTAGAGAATTAAGACTTCAGGAAGTAGGCATGTCCTAGGTTCGTGTATAGCCATTGGTGGCTTAAGGAGGAAGGAAGACCCTCCTCTGGTGTCCTCTGTCCTCCCTTCTGAGAGCAAAACAGAATAAAAATCACCTTGCTAAACCACTGGGATCTGTCTTGCAGTTTCTTCTCCAGCTCTCTGAGCTGAGATGAAGATAGGTTTACTATTAGCCATTCTTAGGACTGAACATAGGTGTGTAGTCCGGGATGTAGCCAGAAGAAGGCTACACAAATTGTGAGACAGCTTCCTCTGTCTTGTTTTACCTGCTTTAAACCAGAATGTTGGAAACCCAAAATCCAGACCATTTAACCAACATATTTTTCTCCTTCCATCCTGGCAAGGACATCCAATTTATATTTCTTCAGGGTGCCCACTTGCTGAGGCTGCATTAAACCTACAGCTGAGTTTGGAGAAAGGTCAGCATGATACATTGGTATTGTAAGTGCACAAGAGCTGCTGTGGCTCCCTGAATTGTTATCAGTGGGTGGAGACCCTCCTTCTGGCTCAGTTGATAGGAACTGGTGTTTGGGGGTTCAGAAGGCTTCTGGGTTTGGCTGTGTAAGTTACATTGCTGTTGTGCTCAGTGGAAAGGGTCAAATAACTTAAAGTGCAGAATATGGCGGGTTGAGGTAAATGAGAGGATTGGAGAGGGGTATTGGCTTCTACGTTTGTGAACTGTGAAGGGAGAGGGGTCATACAAGAGTAACCAAGGAATGGTGGTAAAAGGGAAAGTGAACTGGCAAGGTGGAGGGCCCTGCAGGAAAGCAGATGTGAGCTGAAGCAGCTGCTGAAGGAAGAAGGCAGTTCTGTCACTCACAGTAGGGAGCAAATTCAAGGGAAGATAGAAAAAGAAAGGAAAGTTGGGAGTGGGATTCAGGTAATTATAAGCAAGTACATCCAAAGTCTAGATAAATGTGTTATTGTAGGAATGGGTAGGAGTTTTCCTGTTTTTCAGTCATTTCCCTGCCTTCCCTTTAGTTTTCCTAGAGCCAGGCTCCCATAGGGACTTCAGAGCAGCAGCTGGCAGTGAGTGGCTCAGGAGAAGTTACAAGTTGCACTTGTAATTTTTTTTCCTATCTCGATTTTTTTTTTTTCTAAGTGCCTGCCAGGTGGCTGTAGTTGAGCAGGATGATTTTGCAAGGCAGGATTCCCATTATGTTACAGAAAGACTGATCTGCTAAAGTAGAGTGACACTTGCTTTAACTGATGATAATTGTATGGTCCGTGCTGGCAGGTGTTGCATTTGTCTTGACCTTTCATTCAAGTGCAAGAACGCTTTTGCCAGTGTGAAGGAGAGCTTGTTTGGAGCTGTAATTACTAGACTGGAGTATGTCTTACTGTGCAATGGGAACATACTAGAAAAAGTCTCTGAAGACCTTTATTTATTGTGTAGTGATAGTACCATAACAGAAGCTTAGCCTTTCCACTCCCATGTCTGTGTTAATTTGTGAATAATTGGTAAAAGATCCCAGGATGAATGTACCGGTGACAGGTAAATGTGAAAAGTGAGCTGTTGTTTGTTTGCCTTTAAAATAATTTTTATCTATGTAACGTTTCTGTTCCTTACTTAATAATTGTGCCTACCATTAAAATCTACCTATTCCAGGAGCTCTTTCCATGGCTTTACAGCTCTTTTCTATCTTAATGACTGGAAAACATACGGCATGCTTAATATATCGCAGCATGGGAAACACCAGCAAGCACAGGCTCTATTTTATGGCTTCCACAGTGCTTCTTCCTGAAGGGTAGATGTTTATTATTTTATTTGCAAAACAGAATTAAACAACACAGCTAGACTTCATGAACAGTATTACTTAGAGGTGTTTATGTTGCTGTTTAATTTTTTTTTTTTTTTTTGGTCCTTTGCAGAAGCTGTCAAGAGAACACTGTATGTTCCTTCAGCAGGGGTAGTACTTGCATTGTCATAGTGAACTGGAAATTGCTGTTGCACAGCAAAACTCAGTTGTTTTTCTGTTTTCAGTCCAGCACATTTTAAAGTCTGTGTGTATGTAAACTGTGAGACCTGGGGCAACTCTTCCAAAATATGTCCCTGATTAGAAGGCAGGCTAAGACAGGGTCAGTTGGTGTCCAAGGGTTGAAGTAGTTTTATCTGGGTGATGGGGCTGCTTGGTGTTTGACAGGCAAACCAGACTGGAAAATGTGTGTTTATTTGCAAGTCTGTGTTGGAACTGATAGTGGCTACTGGGTCAGTTGCCACTCCTTGAAAATATGGCTGTTGATGCCTCTTCTGCTAGTCAGTGTAAGTAGTACAGATTTAGGCCAACCTGGGCTAAAACTGTAGTGAATTTCCTGTTGACTTTATGGATGTAGCAGCTTTATGTGGCAGAGCAACTGAGATGTGAAAGAGTACTCAGGTGTCTAGGAGTTCTTTGGAAATATCAATGATACTTCAATATATGTGCGCATGCACTCTGTAACCCTTAAGGGAATATTTTTCAAGGCTGCTTTTCTTTGTTTGAAAATGATCACTCTTTCAAATAACAAAACCAACTGTTCATAGTCATCTACTGGCTGAAGCCTCTGACTAGGTATGTTTCCAACAGTGGATCAGTAAAGATAATATAAACATCTGTCACTTAGAGGCTGCTGGCACCCATCAAATAAAATCAGTTCTAGGAACAGAACACAACTAGTTTCTGATGTGCAGCTAAGAGTGTGTTTGTCCTGCATCATTTACCGTGTTGTACACATACAGGTCTTGTCCTTCAGCCTGCCTACGCTTACTGAATTTTAGCACATCCTTTTCAACACAGGTGCCTATGTAAATTCAGTCATGCTCCCTTGCAGGCATCTTCTTCAGCTAGACAGCAGTATTTGAGGAACACTGAGTTAATGTGAAGAAACCTCTTCTCTGTTTAATTTTGTCTTTAGGAATTTCACCCAGAAGTCTGACATCTAGGGCTGGATTTGAAACTGTCACCTGTGTGAAGTTATATGTGTTGCTTCAGGCAGACTTCCTGGCCACAGGTCCCTCTCTTCACCACCATTTTTCCTAATCCCACATAGCCTTGCTTTGTTTACCTCCTCCACATCCCTGGAAGGCGAAGCATAGCCTGCTTCCCCACACACCTCACACATACGCAATGACAAGTCTTTCTGCTTGTCAGCTTGCGTTGGTCTCTTTTCGTCATAGCTTGAGAACATCTCCCTGCCCCCTTTTCTTCTTCCGTCTTCCGTCTTCTATAGCTTCAATGAACTTTCCTGTTGCTATAGTTACACTGCCTTTGATGAAATCCACTAGGTCTTTCCCTTAAAATTGGAGTCAATTCTTATGCATCCTGGTTCTGACATTAGTCCAGTGTGACTCTCCACATAACCATTATATCCATGTTTCTGGGAGTTTTATGTGTTTGTTTCTGTTCCAGGAATACTGTTAGCTATGTAACAAAAGCCCATGGTCATCTCAAAAGTAAAACTCAGCCTTGCAATATGCAAATCTGGTATTCAAGTCAATGGTAATTTAGACCACAGCTATGCTAGACCTTAAACTGATCCTTGCTGATTTTTAATTTGGCCGTCAGTCAAAATTGAGAGGGGTTCCTTGGTTGCTACTCCTCTCTCCTTCTGAAAGACTATTTTACTGTTTTCTAGGTACTCAAACTCCTACATACAGAGGACTTCAGAACAAGGCATTTGCTTCTTCATGTTTTAAGGGAGGAAGTGCAGTTTACATCCATCAATTTAGGCAGTGCCCAGGACTGTGGTGAGAGGCAACTGGTGTTGTAAGGAAGGGACTGCCTGCTTGTGTAGGCACATGCTGAAGGGTTTTTCCTTGCCTTCTCTTTTCTCAGCACAAAGCTTTGAAGTTCTGGAGATGTGCTGTAGGAAGAAATGTCTGGGAGCGTGGGGGTCTCAAAGTGTGAGTGTAGCATCTGACTGGGTACCCAGCAACCAGGGCTAACTTGATGTGGGCTTTAGTCCCTGAAGGTCGCTTGAATTGTAACAAACTGCAGGCAGAAGGTATGAAACCACTGTGTGATGCCCAGGCTGATCTAGGAGTAACTGCAGCTGACTGGGGTTTTTATGTCCCCGTTTGTTACCTATGCAGGGCTTCCGATCTCAAGCTCTGTCTGATCAGTCAGTGCCAATGAGAACTGAGAAAGAGTGCTGTTGAAGTGTCTCTGTTAGGTTAAATTATCTTCAGGAATAAATGTGAGTTTCGTTCCCAGATGAAAGGATGCATTTCTAGAAACTCTAATCCAGCATAGAGTCCTTAGAAGAAAGTAGTGAATTTGCCCTGTTTTTCAGGGGTTTAAATCTCAAACCAATTTGCATCCCAGCTTCACAGACTTAAAGAAATATAGATACTGTTCTGTAACCAACCATTATGGCTTTCATTGTTTGTAATATTTGTTTAGAAGAAAGTATTTCTTGTTGGATTTTATTTGGAAAAGCTTTTGCAAAGTAATTTCAAGGCTCTTACCAGTGAAGCTGTCACTTATGGTAAACTGATGTTCATAAACCAGGAACCCTTAAAGGATGAAATAGCTTGATGAAACCTACTGTTTATTTTGGTAAGAGATAAGATTGTCATACTTACCAGTCAGGGTCTGTGCACTGAGAAGTAAGAGATATATTTGTCGCTGATTTCAGTTTTGAGAATTGCAGCTTCTGCATTTCCATCTTGTGTGACATTTCCAGTTTAATTCTGAGTTCTGTGCTAAATAGGAAGTTCCTCTGTAATTCTGCTTCATCTCCTGAAATGACATGTATGTGGTTATTCAGAATTGTTTCTGGACATCACTGTGATACCTTTTCTTTAAGCAAGAGCTTTCAGTTTTAGTGGCTGGTTGTTTGCCTTTGGATGTAGATGAGGCAGGGCTGAGAAATAGGCTTTCCAAAATAGATGCCATCTGAGGAAAGGGCTTTGCAGTATTCATAGAAAGAAGAAATCATTGTTCTAGTATTTCTCAGTTTGTACTTATTTTGCCAATGTGATCTTCTGCAAGGTAATATCTTGTTAACCAAACAAAGCAAATTAGTGACTGGTAAATCAGGCTGATGTCAGTAGGAGGAACACCCTTAAAAGCCACAGCTGTAAGACTTTCTCCTTGGAATTTGGTTTCTAATACCAGCTTTAAAATGTTCTTGTAACTGATTTGTTCCTGTTCTTCCTTTTTCAGAATGAGAAGGCTTTGGGGCATTCTGTGAGCCGCTCTAGTAACATCTCAAAGGTATGTTCCTCGATATAACTCAGTCTTTGATAAACTTGGGGATACTGGGATTTCTTTAATTTCAAAATGAGGGTCATATACGTGACCATGTGACCAGTAGAAAATGCTTCTTATGCCTGTCTGTCACTGATAGTCACTCTGAAACATTAGACCTCTGGTGTTTTGCATACTCTCTTTACAGGTCAAATGCAATGGAAGCTATGGTAGGTTTTCTCTTTCACACTGTCAGCCTCCTTAGTTTGGTAGGAGCAAGACAGATGACAGATGCCTGAGATGTTATCTTGGAGGGGGAAGTCGCTCCAAAAACATCACTCAAGTATGTTCTTTTATACCATAGGCTATCTGATGTAATGTTCTCTGGAAGATTTGTACACCCATGTATTCCATAATATGTATTGGATATTATTTTATTATCACTTCAACACTGAATTATTGTTAGTGCCATAAAATGCATTGTTATCAGGGCATGACTATGTAAGTATTTTAAAATTTTTTGCTGTTACAGGCCCTAATAATGTTAGGGAAGCATGATGCTCTATCTATTCTAGTCACACTGCAGTAGAGCAAATGGGCACATCGAAAGCACAGTTGCTTCGTTATGCCATTAGGAAAACAGTGTCTTCTGTCCAAAACAACTTATTACAATACATACCCTACTCTGACTTTTGCATTACAAATAAGATGATTTTTAATTAGCTGGAAGCCTGACACCTTTTTGCTTACACAAATAGAGTTGCTTAAAGCCTTCATACAAGCAAGGCTGTACTGGTTGACCAGTATTTTTCACGGGGTGCATAAATCTCAACCCTTCATTGTCACAGTTGATGTTGCTTGTAATAGCAACTTTTAATGAGAGACTGAATCATTATGGCTGTGACAAGCTAAAGTCCCTTTTTTCTATTCTGGGTACTTCAGGATGTAGGAAACTATTCATGTCTATGTCCAGCAGAGGAAAGAGTGGCTGCGCTTAATTTATGGTTTATATGGGCACAGACAGCTTTCATTTTGGAGCAAAAAGACAAGATCATTGGGTCTATTAAATAATGGGCAGGCAACTGTCCAGTGCACAAGGTATTGACCAAGCCGAAGGTGGTGTTATCATGGAGTGATGCGGGGTTGTGTTTTGCATTCAGCATCAGAAAATATGCACTTATAGAAAAGGTTTGGAAATAGGAACCATGTAGGTGTAACTTTCACCTGTGCTTTTCTAAAATGGGACTGTGTCTGTTCCTTCTTACCCTGGCTCTTCTCTTAGGGATCCTTAATTGGATTTTCAGGTGTTGTTCAAAGTGTCATTGTACCAGAGAGTCTGAAACTCAGCACAACAAGCCTTTTGGCAGCAGCAGTTTGGTATCGATACAAAGCTACACAGTTCATTCTTAATTTATCGAGGTGGTGTGACAGTGCAGTAGGAAGGACCTTGCACTCTGGCAAAGCTCTCCCTGGCAGCACTGTCAAGCGAGACATCAATATTTGCATTCATCTTGAAACACTGAAACATTCAACATGATTGTTGTGTGTTGCAAAAGCTAAAGTTCTCAAGGAGAGCAAAAGTCAGCTTTGCCAGTTAAATGGGTAAGACTTTTTAGTTGCAAACATATGTTTCCCAAAGGTACTGATGTTCTTACTGCTCTGCTGTCACCTCTGCCTCTGATCCATTCTGTGCACTTATTCCACTCTGGAGATAGCTTTTAACAAGGGCAGGAGGTGGAAGTCCCATCAGCAAAATCAGTCCCCTGATTTGCTTTGTACATCCAAACGCTGCCTTCCACATCTGAGCAGTTCTGTGCTAAACTGCAGCAATTTATTTTGCAGTCCACAGGTGGGTTGGCTGTTGCAAGCAATTTGTAGGACAAACTAGGAAAGATTATAGTAGTGGGATACTGTGTGGAAGCTTAAGTATGTGGAAAATTTTTCATTAGTTCTGAGGCTTAATAGGAAAGCGCCTTTTATTTTTGTTTAGAATAGTGTAACAACCTGGCCAATAAGGCAGATTGAATACATGTAAAGGAAAAAGTATGGAAATGCTGGGCTGCCTGTATAGCTCTTTCTGGAATCCTCAGAGCTTGTTGATACTACACCATTTTTAGAGGAGCTATTTAACCAAAGTTGAGTTTAGTCAATTATCAATTGCATTTCCAGATATGTTGATATGTGTGTGTGTGTGTGCGTGCAGAAATAACGATCACGCTTCCTACAAATGCCTGTTTCAGCTATCATTTTTCCGCCCAAATCTAGCTTACAGCGTAGCAATGTAGCAAATCTGCTACTAATGCTTGGCACTGACACTTGATTCAAAGCTTTTCTGGTGCTGATATGTCATTATGAACCTGCTGTGATTATTACTGTGTATCTTCCCACTGCTCTCCGTTGCACAGTGTGATACGAGTGGAAAGGATTGAGTCAGAACTCAGCCTCTAGCCAAGAGAGGATGCTGTGTTACTCAGAGTGACCGAGGAAAGCAATGCCATAGGGCTAAAAGTGATCAAGGGAGGAAGGCAGACAGATGGTGCCACTGAAAATGAGATTAGCTGGTAGAGGTAGCAAGATCTCTTTGAACATAGACCCCAAGTGATGGGACCGGGTGGAGCTGTCTCTTGGTAGAAAGGGGCAAAAAGTCAGTTTTCCAAGAGACAGATGCTATGAGAGGCAAAAGAGATTCTAGTACATGTGGCCAGGCCAAGAAAAAACAGTCACCTGAATACTTGGCTGGAGATGGAGGCCAGAAGCAGCAAAAAAGGAGTATGGAATAAGATGTAGGAGGATCTTCACATGGTGCCATTACATTTTGTGCAGTCTGTTACACGCTGGGGGATGTGGCATTCTTCCAGACCCTTCTTTGATTTTTTTGGTGTGTGTATTTCACACTCCTTTTAAATCTGCTCCACATGAAATGTTTGAATTTCTGGAATCTTTTTTATGTTTGTTTTGAAATTTAGAAAAAAATAGTGTTGAAGGCAGGTTGAATTGATTTAGTCATGGGACTTGGATGTGGCTCGATTCCCACTGTGCCCTGTTCAAGCACAGTGATGCTGATTAAAACACCCCCGTTTGGCACAGGGGTGTACAGCCCAGATCCACACCTCAACTGTTTACCCTAAGCCAGCATTTTTGCCAGGAAGCCACAGTTCACTGGTAAGTGCTTTCATTATACGACGCACACAGGGAAATAATTAAGCTTTATAGAAGCTTCATCCTCTAAATATAGATGAAATTGACCCTAAAACGAAGCTAGTCACTGAGAGCAGCTAAAAAAGAGATTTTCACAGTGGTAGTAATTCATGCCCTCTGCTCTTAGATAAAGGAATTGTGCTTACAAGCAGATTAAACAAGGTCACTAACAAAGCTGGTCCTCAAATTAGTTATACTATTATACTATACTATACAACAGTTATCCTCAAATTAGCTATACTGTTTAGCTTTAAAGTGTCTGATATATCCTGAAATTGATGATGTGATGTATGGAAATATCTTCAGGTCATCTGTGTGCTGTTATTCTGTCATCTGATTGCTCTGGAGGGCTTGTTTAGCGTAGTGGGGAAGCACTTTGTAGTCTTATTTTTGTGGCCCTCTAAGGGATAAACTTTGAACATGCTAATACTGGGATCACAACAAAGGAATCAAAGTGCACGCCTTAAAAAATGTAAATGCTTTGTCTTTTCCAAAGGCCTGTATAGTTTTATCTTTTGAGCAGATGCACACTGTAAAGTATTAAATTATTCTTGGGCTGAATGGCAGCCAGTGCAGACGCAAAGTGGTAGCCTAAGCTTGCTATGAAATTTGAAATCCATTTAGGCTGTTCATCAGCTTGGAACAGATTTAGAAAAGCATATAAATACAGACGTCCACCGTTGCCTGAAGCTTTGATGGATTCAGTAAGCGTTCGTCCATAGAAAAGCAGTCCAGGTTTTTCAGTCACAGAGCTTAGCTCTCCGGTAGTCTATCAGGTGACCAAGGTTTACTGGAAAGAACTGCTGCTCGGAGGTGATCTGTTCAGGTACATGATCCTGGGGGTTAAAAAAATAAATTAAAAAAAAAAAAAATCCTTCTACTGAGCTACCAGCGAAAGTAGAAGACAGGAAAAATTGTAGAGTGTGAGGATTAAGGGATGCTCTTTTCCCCACCCACAAGAGCAAGAAATCTCATGCTGGGGCACGGTGCAGTCGTGTTCATAAGGAGTGTGATAGTCTCCCTGTGCTGTGAAAAATCCCCTCTCCTGTGGCTGGATTCTTCACATAGAGATGAGGGCACACAGTGAAGGAGGAACCTGCAGGAGTTTCCTTTCCTCTTTTGTTCCCTCAGTCCATTCAAGCTATTTTGAGGAATATTTAAAGTCAGAGGGCTATATTCTTTCTTTTTCTCCCTTCAAAACCTGTGTAATTGTTACTGGGTTTAGTCAACATTAATCCTTTGCTATAGAGATGTTGAGTTACGCTTGGGGAGATTTTGAAAGGGCAGATAGCCCCCTTTCTGTAGCACCTTCAGCTCTGGTATCTCCAGAGAAAGTTCCTGCCAGAATCCTCCTTTAGATTTCTTTAGGAAGAATGAGGGGAAGCTGACTTCAGCTTTGCTCCTAGTTTCTAGGCATAATTTTAATTATAGCCATATACATTATATAAAGTATGGAACAAAGTTCTTCCAGCAGCTGACTGTTGGTTCGTATTGATTTGTTGCCAAAAATTTTATGTTGGAGTCAATCATACTGAAAATTTTAGATGCCTCTTTCCCACATCTTCTTCCTCCCCTCCCCCAGTTTTTTTAACCACTCTCCATTCTAATAATGCATCTTATACCAGCTAAAGAAACTTGATTTATTATGCACTGGAAGTCAAAGTGGCATGAGTCTGGTAGGGAGAATTTAATGGAGAAGACCAGAAATTACTGATGTTTGATCCTGCCATGTTGGTATTTAGGAAAAACTTTCAGAAACAACCTGTCAACAGGACTCTCTGCCTGTCACAACATCCAGTGTGTCCATAGATGACCTGTTCTGGCTTTCTCAAGTGTCAGGTTAGTGCACTGGCCGCAACTGGTTGGTCTCGTCACACTGCTGCCCTGGGTGTGCTTGTTAGCTGGAGGCTTCCTTTGGTGCGTGAGCAGTGAAACAACCATGTCTGTTCCACAGATGAGGGTTGGAAACTGTTGCTGTGGTGCACTTCAGCAAGAGCCCTCAGTCGGCATGTACATGGAATACAGTACTTGCTGAAAGCATAAAAACACAAATATGTTGCATCCTGGTGGATGGCTGGAGCCGAGCAATTATATTTGTTCTGCAGTGGCTCCAGAGGAGTGATGGATGTGTCCCTTGGGTTTAATAGAGACCGCCCAGCCTGCCTTCAGCCCAGGCTCAGGACTTCTCGGCAGAGCAGGCAGAACTGAATTTTGCTACTGTGGGTGAGGCGGGGTTGGGGCTGCCCCTGTCAAAGGTGAATGGGGCAATTTTGGCCCAAACAATTCCCTGCGTCATGTCCTTTCTCTTTCTGAAGACTAGTTAAGTTAGCTATGGAGTGCCTTGCAGTAGCACTTGGTACCCTTTTTCACAAGGCCTCCATCGCTGCTGTTTTCTTTCCTAGGTCACTATCTGTGCCTAGATCCTACCAGAGAAACAGGTGGTTGGTTTTGGTTTCTGTGGTGTAAACTAAGGAGGGAGCAGAGCCTGGGGCTTTCGCTGCCTCTGGAGATGTACTACGCAAGAAAAGTGCCTTCCTTGTCCATACCTAGCAGCAGCCTTGCCTTCTTAATGCACATTTAAATAGGATCTGTGTGCAAGAAATAAAATAGCTCTTTGGCAATTTCTTCTTCTAAAACTTGTCCCTCTGATTCTGTCTCTCCTATGTGCTTCTGACACACTCGTTATTGTGATGTATTAATACCGGGAGAGACAAATCTGATTCAAACAGAACTCCCAGTGGCCCACAGCAGATTGCAGCACTGCGATCTCAGTGCTGAAAAAGCATCACAGTGCAGGGTGATTGCTGGTGTGTGTGTGTGTTATTAAAGGTAGTGGGCCTCAATCACTCACTGGTTGTGCAATACCAGGGCAGTGGTAGGAGATGTCTCCACTTAGCCAACACCAACTATGGTTATCTGTGTCTCTTTAATCCCCTGAGAGATCAGTGGTAGTTGGAGTTGGGTCAGTGGAGACGACCATCACTGTGCTCCCGTTGTTCTTACGGGGAAAGGAGGACCACAGAAACTGTTGCAATGGTTTGAGATGTCTTTTAGCATCAGTCTTTCTAACAGCAGGTGCAGCTACCTTATAGAATTTTTATTGCTTCCCCCCACCCAGTGGAAGAGCATAGTTTTGAAATTGATTCATCACAGTGTAAAATAAAGGCAAACCCATAATCCAAACGCCAGGTTTCAACCTTCCATTTGGGTTGTGGAGTGTTCGGCTCCTTGCTCTATTGCTAAATTTGTATTTGTCTGGAGCTCCTTGTGCTGCAGTTCCTTCTGAGTAAACGACTTAAAATTGTGCTTCTTTTTTCTAACTCTTTGTCTGCCCAAAGGAGAGATGTGCCTCATTATTAAATGTGGTGTATAGTGCTTAATATGTTAGTTCCAGGTCCTTAGCTGAGACCTCTGGGTGGTTTTGTAGCACAAATAGTAGGGCCACGGTATTGGTCCGATTCATGTGGCACCTAGAAATGATGAAGTTTGCAGGTATAGAGGAAAACCTTTCCTTGCTTCCTTCAGACTTCCAATCAGTGGAGGAATTCTTCTGGAATTCAGTTGTTTCTAACTTGTTACCTCCAATGAATAATTTAATAAGGCTTTTAGAATGTGACAAGCCTTGTTCTTTAAAATTAGGTATAATTGCTAGTACTGAAGTGCAGCCCAGAGTGAAACGACAGCAACTATACCTAGAAGTGCCATCTCGGATAAGCAGGTTATCTTGGAATATACCCACTCCATTGAAATGTTCACTATGGCTCAAAGATTACTTTATTTTCTGAAGCAGGGTGGGTTTTTTGCTTTTTGGTTTGCAGAATGTAGTCACAAAGACATTGAGGTGCTGGAGCATGTCCAGCGAAGGGCAGCAAAGCTGGCTAAGGGTCTAGAGAACAAGTTCTGTGAGGAAAGGCTGGAGTTTTTTAGCCTGGAGAAGAGGAGGTCCAGGAGAGACCTTATCACTTTCTACAGCTGCCTGAAAGGAGGTTGCAGAGAGCTGGGTGTTGGTCTCTTCTCCCAGGTGACAAGTGACAGGACAAGTAGAAATGGCCTCAAGTTGTGCCAGGGGGGGTTTAGACTGGATATTGGGAAAAATTTATTCATTGAAAGGGTTATCAGGGATTAGAACAGGCTGCCCCGGGAGGTGGCTGAGTCACCATCCCTGGAGGTATTTAGAAGATAAGTGGATGAGGTGTTTAGGGACATGGTTTAGTGGTGATATTGGCAGAGTTAGGTTAGTGGTTGGACTTGATGATCTTAAACGTCTTTTCCAACCTAAAAGATTCTATTTTTAAATAGGTAATCAGAAAAAGCTGAGTTCCTTCACCAGCAGATCACGCTATTCATGGAGTAGGTGCAGAATGAGAACAACCAGCTATGGCAGCACAAGTGTACACACATAAAATATGTACATATATGTGTATATATATATTCATGCATATAAGGGTAAAGGTATCTTCCTGATGGCAACCCTACAGGGAGTTGTAGACTTGCAGGTAGTGCTGCCTTCAGAGTGGCCGTGATTATCTAAACACCAATGCAGAAGGCCACACTATATGACCTCACTGAATTGCATTAGATGGGAATGTCAATATTCATAATTAACTAACTATTGACCTTTAGTCCTGAGCTATTTTCTGCAATCACTCTGGCTGTACAGGGTAACTTGCTAGCACATAGCTCCTAGGACTTGTTGGAGGTGATATTCCTCCATGGGAAGGGAGTGAAAATCCACAGAGGTTTTGCAAGCGATTCTGGAGTTAGAAGGGTTGAATTTGGGCTGTCAAGGCTTAGGTTTCCCCTTCACATAACGAGCATGACAGAAACCCCCTATGACAAGGAGTGCTTTAAAACCTACTGCTGCTGTTGCTACGGTAAGCAGCCAGTTCAACCAAAGGTGCAGCTACTTGAGAGGCTGCTGCTGGGGCTTAAGGGTGGTGTGTGTCCCAGAGTGATAAAGGCTTTGATTGCTTATTTTCCCAGCCTCTTCAGGATTGAGGCTTGCATAGGAGAAATGTCAAAGCTGCAGGTTAGCTGGATCCACCTCTCTTGCATTCACACACCTCGTTGCCTCTTCTTTGCCCTGTTCTGGATAAGACTGCCAGCATTTCTTTTCTGTGGCACCTCTCTGCCTGGTAGCTCCTGTGTCCGAGTCAGTAAGCCCAGCTGAGCTGTATGGACTAGCCACTGTCAGCGCTGTGGACTTCTAGGACTGGCAGAACTTACTTCTTGGGCTCTTGGCAGCAACTTGCATTTTACTGTGCTCTTCTCTTACAGTGACTTGTGCCTCACCACAAGCTCATTGTTCTAACGAACTCCTTGTTCTCTGGCAGATGAAGCTAGGGAGGTGGCTGGCATTAAACAAGCTTAGTAAAAAAGTGGTTGGTTTTACCTTACCTCGCTATCCTAATCTGACTTGCAGTGAAGCTATGTAAAGTGTTTCGTGAGCAAAAAGCATGGAGGAAAGGAGGGTGAAGTGAGAGACTGGAGGCTCGTTGAACCATGGCTTTTGGTGGAAACTACAGTTTACCTTAGCTTAAACTGGGGGTGGGGTATAACTTCCTCCAATGTCTTGTTGTTCTACTTTGTGGAGCTTTCCAATTACGTTAATTTCTGTTCCTGTTTTGGTTGTATTTGCGCTATGTCTAAAGATGGAGCAAAGGACCTCCTGTGTTGAAGCAAGAAGATATGAGGAAAAGGAAATGTGGGAGATGTGGGGTTTTTTTAAAGTTGTCCTGAACAATGCTGACTTCTGGAAACAGAATAGTGAGCTTGAAATGCAAATGAAATTCCACAATTTCTTGCTTGTCCCAACCTTTTGATTACTCAAGCGGTGAGACTTTGGCATTGTCTTGGTGCCAGGCAATTGGGTCAAGAAACATCCTTTCAGGAAGGAAATTTTGGATCATTGAAAACTAGTCATCTACTATTAGATTGTCACATCATGTATATTGCTTTTTTTTTTTTTTGACAGCTTCCTTGCTCAAGTGAAGGAGTAGAAAGAGTGGGTTCATTATAAGCAGGTTACCTTCTGTGATTTGCTCATAACATAAAGCCTGAGACAGATTTATCAATTGATTTGTGACTTCAGTTCCAACAATACCTGGCTCTGTTTCCATGGCAGAATGCAACATGCTGTTTTACTGGTTCAATATTTTGTTTTTAGAAGATTGCTAAATATGTCTTTTTAAATAATTTGTTACTTAAGTCTTATTAATTTACATTTGCATAATTATAGCAGCAGATTATAGTGTGTCAGGTCTTTCACTCACTTGTCAGTCTTTCTTTAGAAAAAAGTAACTACTGCATAAACTTTTTTTAAAAGGTAGGGTTTGAAGTCAGAGATGTACCTGCTTTTAGGAGAGGTTAAACATCAAATAAAGAGAAAATTTCCAAGTAATACTTTAATCACTTCATTGTATGATCAGCATCCTATATCATTAGCATGTACACATGGCGTAAAGAACCACAGTTTCCTGGATAAAGTCAGTATTGGTCTTTAAGTCTTTCATTTGCTTTGCCACAGTCATAACAAAGTTCATTTTTCTTTCTAGCCCAAGATTATTCCCTTGGGTTTTATTCTATACATGTACCTAGCTGGGTAGGGTGGGTAATAAGTGACAGTGTCTTGGTATGGATCAAGAGGTGTGTGTTTGAGTCTTGCCCTCTACTTTTGCAGACCCAGCTGTAAATGGGTAGCTGTTTTTTCACACTCAGTACACTTGGGGCATCCCAATGTGAGGCCAGGCACATTGCTCTTTTTAGTGCTGTTGGCTAGAGAAACAAAACCTTTACAGATGAGTCCTGTAAAGTAGAGGCTGCTGGTTGTATTGCTATTTATAAAGTAGCATGTGTGTGTAGTAGCATTGGTATTTATAACGTAGCATGTGTCCTAGTGTACCCATCTTCTCTTGCAAAGACAGAAGAGTATATTGTGTGACAAGGCACCTTACTTTTGTTCTGAGGGTGTAAAAGCCAGCAGCAGCCTTGCTTAAATACACCATAGGGGCTTTTAATAAATTAAGTATAGAATTGAAGAGAACTGAGACAGATACAGTTCGTGTGTGTTGCACCGTGACCAGAGATCATCAAAGCAGTGAAGACTGAGCTAGCTCTGGCATCTCAAGCTGAAGTGCAGGGCTAGGCAGTGTGCTTCCGAGGCAACACACCTCTCATGACCTCAGGTCTCTCCTAGTCTGGCTTTGGGCACTTGCCTGGCCCAGGTCTGTGCTGGTTTTTATGTTGACATTTCTGTTGTTCTGCTGATTGCATTGTTCCTTCCTGGCTTTCAGGCTTTGCTTTGCGGATCAAAAGAGCTGTAACAAATTTTGAAATTGGAGCAGTGTTTTGCAGTGATGGATGAGCAGCACAGCTTATCCAGCAGATGTGGAACACGGGAGAACCAAATTTAAAACTTCTCTATTACAAGGTTGTCAATGCTGGTCTCTTCCTCACCAAAACCTCTAGGAAGAGTTGAGAGGTTTCTGTTAGTGACCCACAGAATATAGCATCAGAAAAGGCCTATAATAATAGGCCATCATGTCCCAACTCTGAGACAATCACTGTTCTTTCCATAGTCATTTTAGAGGGTTGTGTAAGTGTTAAATATGCCAAAAGCTTAGAATTTTAGGTTTGGGTTTTTTTTTTTTGAGCTAGTTCAGCTGAATTCTCGGGTTATGCTGTTTCTCACTGTGCTCTTGATGGGTCTCCTCCAAGTAGGTAAAAGACCCTGACAGAGTAAGGCTTTGCATAGTACAAAAGTACGTTAGGGAATGGTCTGGTTTGGCAGACAGAGCTCATGTGCATGTGCTAGTATGGAAAATAAGTCCCTAAACAGTATCCGAGTTACAGAATTACTGATGGTTCTGTCTTGTGAAGAAAACCCTCAAGCCTCTAATCTCTTGGCATCATTGTAAGTGGAAGGATTAGCTGTTATGTGGTAGCTAAACTCTGACTAGTCTATACAAACACCTTCAACTAATTATTGTAATTACTGTAGCATTGCTTATTTCCTGAGCTATTGTTCTGTGCAGTGTTTGACAGCTGGCAGGTTCTGCTCCAGAGATGGCTGAATTTGACCTTGGGGAAAAACGTTTCTGTTCTGATTACTACTTTTCCAAGGATGAGACTATTCGACTTCCCTTTTTAGCATTTGACAGTAAAGCCACTTTCTTGCAACTAGCCATTAAATATCTGATGTAGAGTGATATCTGACTCTATATGCTGTGTTTAACCCTGAAGGTGATTTCTGTCCATACCAAACTCCTACAACTTGTGACTTGTTTTTTGTTTGTTTGAATTTCACTGCAGGCTGGAAGTCCAACCTCTATCTCTGCCCCTCATAGCTTCTCTCGGACTTCTGTTACACCCTCCAACCAGGACATCTGCAGGTAAAGTGTGTTGCTTGCATGTCTACAGTGAGGTTCATGCCAGGTTCAGATTAAGAAAAAAATGAAAAAGCATGTGTATTGGGAAGTAAGCAATGTGGGGTTCCCATTTGAAGTGTCCTATTTGTTTGACTCGACTGCTGTCTAACACTGCTTCGTTGAATCCAACTGACTGGCCCCTGCTATGTTTGCCATTCCCACACTAGCAGTAATTCTCATTTCTTCACTTTTAATTATATGTGTTCTCTTATGTAATTGTTTTTTTTTACTTTCTGTGCTTTTATTCCACTGTTCTGCATGCAGTTCCAGTGCAGTGTTTTCTGAGTGTTGTCATCACAGTCCAGTGCAGTCTGCTGTTGTCTTGAAAAATCCTCACTGCCAGAGCCCTCTGACACGAGGGGTCACTGTGACAGTAATCTGTCAGGACAAGGTACATGCAGCAAAGAGAAACTCCCGTGGGCAGGATCGGGGCCAGGCACTCAGGTCTGCTAAGAATGTAAAGCCCACCCGCATTCTGAAATTCTCCAAGTCCCTCAATGACGTGGACCAGAAGGCACAGAGCACCAGTGAGTGCTTTGACTATGTGGAGCGAACACGCTCAGAAGGCAAATTGACCCCGACTCAAGAGCAGTGTTTAAGGATTAACAAATTTCATCTTAAAGAGAGGAAACCGCTGAATCTCAGGCCTCTTCCTTTTAGCAATTCTAAGCACTCCTACATCCCTTCCCTTTCCAACTACTCGAGTGCATCGGGAGGAGCAGAGAACAACAGCGCTGTACATATCCCCTTGCTGGAGGACAAAGTGGACCATGACACCTCAAGGAGCAAAAAACTGTTGCGTTACCTTTTTTCCTTCTCCCACACCTCCAGCACCAGCAGCCTGCATAAGTTCCACGAACTGGAGAGCTATTCCAGTCACTTCCAAGCTGAGAAATCCTCCAGCGTGCTGGTGGAAAGCACGGACTTCTGCTCTGATGATATGGGAGACGATGACGTCTTTGAGGACAGCACCTCAGTGAAACTGAAAACAAAAGAGCAGCGGGCGCCGCTCTGTTCAGTTGAGAAGGACAGTGACCTTGACTGCCCTTCCCCCCTCTCAGAAAAATTCCCCCCTCTCTCCCCTGTGTCCACATCGGGGGATACCTGCAGGTTGGTTTACCAGAGGACCGCCTCCCTTTGAGCCTTCCCATGTGCAGTGGTGACCGTTCTGCTTTCCCCTGCCTTTGTGCTGTTTCTGTCTTTTCCCTCACCTTGTCACCTTGCTTTAATATGTGTGATTCAAAGCATGCAGCCTTCTCTTTGCTGTTCTGCATCCCTCTGATGCACTTAACAAGGCTACTAAGCAAAAGAATTTCCTTTGGAGTCAAATAAATTCTCTTCCAATTTGCTTTCAGGTTTGGGATTCTGAAATAGTGTTTTTCTTGTATCAGTGCCCAAACTGGGAATATCATGAGAGAATCAGCTATGCATAATAAAGGCCAAGCTGAACAGGTCTGAGCTTTTAATGAGCAATGTGTTGTCCTGACAGTCACTGCTGGTTTGGGTCAGAGGATGGGGCATCAGGAGGAAAAGAGGATGTTTGAATATTGCTTCTAAGATCAGGTCAATATAGCTTAAGATTATTTTTTTTTTAAAATCTTTTCCTCACAGTTTATATCCCACCACACACTTCTATTCGTAAAGGGCTTTCTGGATGCCTTAGTCAAAAGGGGGATCTGAGCACTGGATGTTAGTGGTCAGCCTGTGTGATGGCCATAGTGTGAAGTCCAGAAAGGATGGATGGGTGTCATTGTTCCAGCTACAGAGGATTAATCATGTGCATAGGTGGTGGTAACAGTCAGCTCTGGGCTGTCTTCATGGTGACTTGTCTGCAGGTCTGCCCCATCCCAGCTCCAAAGTGTGGCTGAGGAACAGGAGTCACCAAGTACAGGAGCAAATGTCAATCCTTTTACCTAGTATTTTACTATCCTAATCTTTGTTCTCCCTGACAGCAGTTTCTGAATCTGGCTTTGTTCCTACTTGCCCGTGTTATTTGATTTCCCCCCTCATTACCAGCAAATTCTAGTTCCGTACTGGCTTGTCATCAACAAGACGCTCTTGTAATCCACCCACTCCTTCACTTCCACTTGCCAGCTATCAGCAAGGTCGCAAGAGGCAAGATGCTACACATCAGTAAGAGATTTCAGTAATAGACAGGGATGGCAGCATGCCAGGGTGTACTTCACATATGCTTAGTAACTTACATTCATTCCCTGAGCTCCTTGCCATCCCCCTTTCAATTCATGACCTCTTCCACATGGTTAGTAGGACTTAGTGATGTTTGGTGCAACCCAAGGGTTGTGTATAAATTGAAGCTAGAAATCAAATGCCAGCACCTGGTAGTAACACTGTATCAGGTGCCCTTGCTGTCTGCACAGTTCAGCTGTGAGGGGAAATAGGTAATTTTGCAGAGCTGATGCTTCCTTAGCAGCTCTCGCAAAGTAAGAATTGGATAGCAAAACCATTAGTCCATTTAGAAAAGGTGTGTTTTGGGGAGTTCAGCATTGTAGCTTTCCAGCATGGATATGTCTCTTAGCAATTGGCACTAGAAGTAATCACTTGTGCAAAATCCAGGCTGTCTAAATTAGCTCTTAATAATCCTGTGGTGGGCTACTTCACCAGTGTTTTGGGAATTTTATCTTCTGTTTCAGATCGTAATCCATGAGTAGCTGTACGTCTCTCTGCATATTTTGTCTTGGGAAGCGCTGTCTGATGTGTTCAAATGCTTTTTTCAGTTAAGTGCTATTGTCCTAGAGGAAGTGTTGGCATTTCTTACCCTGTTTTTTTTCTTTTGGATACTGCATTTCTGTCAGGCTCTGTGTGTCCGCCTCATCTGTTGGAAAGCAGCTGTCTAGTTAGCAGTGTCTGTGCTCAATTATTTTGTGCCTGTGTATGTGCTTGCACAGCAAGGGAGTTCTTTAGCGTTAGCTCCTTTATGGAACACATTCTTTTGATATGTATGTCTCAGGATCCTCAATGGACAACCATGTGTGATCACAGATATTACATGCCTCTTCCACATCCTTTCTGCTTCCTCTTCTCCTAATGAGCAGCTTTGCTTCTGATTCAGGATATGTCACTGTGAAGGAGATGATGAGAGCCCTTTGATTACCCCCTGTCACTGCACAGGAAGTCTTCATTTTGTGCACCAAGCCTGCCTGCAGCAATGGATCAAGAGCTCAGATACGCGATGCTGTGAACTGTGCAAGTACGAGTTCATCATGGAGACAAAACTGAAGCCTTTGCGAAAGGTAGGCACGAGACCTGCTTCCCCAAGGAAATGCTTTGTTAAACACACATCCACTCTGAAAAGAGGCAGTCCTTGTCCATGGGCCCACAGCACCCCCCACATATTTACCCTTTTTCTGTGGCTCTTTAGTAATTCTGGTCAGTTTTGTATAGGTGCAAAAGGATTTAAATTAACACTTGGCCCGGCAAATTCAGCATCAGTGGAATCCGGCTCTGAGAGTTAGCTACTGTAGCCTGGCAGCTCTCCGTGTGTAAGTGTATGTACGTACACACACACACACAGACATATGTGCATGCAGCAACTGATGTTTTTTTTCTTTACCATTACATTTTAGAGCTTATGCACAAAGGTATTTGCTCTGCAGTTACCCACATTTTTTTAAATAATGGAATTTTGTTTGGTTTAGTTTGCTGCTCTGAGATCCACATGGCTTTTAAGGTCTTTTGAAAATATGAGAATTAAGGGTTAAAATTCCTTTAAATCACGCTTTCTGAGTGTAATTTGGCTTAAAAGTGTAGCTTTTTTCTTTTTAAAAGAGCGAACGTATCTTAGTGAAAATAGTGCAGTGTAAGTAGAAGAAGGTTCATCAATAAATTTCTTTTAACTTTTACCTTTTCTTAGACTGCGAATGACTAGAGTTTAGTATTTCAGGTTGCTAGAACCTGTACCTTTGGTTTATAGAAAAGTATCTTTTATAAATGTGGTGGCTTAAAGTATAGGTAGTTAAATGCTACTTGTATTGTAAGGCCAGTTTTGTGCTTGTATCCTTTTTGTTGTCCCATATCCTCTAGGCTTTCAATTTCAATTGGTCCTTAACATTAGGATTTTGAAATGGAAGTCACTGGTATTCTTAGCACAGACAAATCTTGCCACCTCTAACAAAGTGGAAGAGGTTAATAACAATAACCTCAGTCTGGAACTAGAATAAATGAGAAACATTAAATTCAATTATGATGAGCCTAAATCATGTAGGATGGGAAGTCTGGGCTGCAGCCATCTGAAATCCTATAAGAAATTGTCTGATTCCTGAAAGTGACTTCTAACAGAAAATAGAGCAGATTTCAAATACCTTTTCAATTTTTATAGAGATGTACAGTCAGCGAAGTATATAGCTTAGCATGTCCAGTCCATGTCCAAAGGATGACCTTTGGACATGGCTGCAGCAAATTACTGGCTTCTAAGAAGTGCAGATTTTTCTTTGGTAACCCCTTGGCACAGAGCGTAGCAGCTCTGAGCTGCAGCATTGGCTGTCATGGGCTCTGTTATATGCAAAGAAAACACTTGCACAGCTCAGCCATAGGACATTGAAGAAATTACTCTAGAGAATCCCAAGTAAAAAGAGTTGCTATAGTTGGCAGTTGGCTGCTGTTTTTGCTGTGCTCATTCTGCCTGGAGTGGGCGGGAAGCATTTTCTGAATATTTGTGCCCTGTGAGAAAAAGCTGTTGGGCACCTTCAGAAATGAGTCACTCAGCATCATTAGTTATATGTGAACAGGTCATGTGGGGAAAGAGACCAGATGCCAGAAAGTAGGACAGAGCCATAGAGTGAGGAAGAAGAAGGATTTACTTCTGAAATATATCTGAAGAGTCTTCTAGAGGTTCAGCTGCAGCCAGATGATAAGTTGCCTCTGTATCTTCAACTCAGCCTTTTTGGTAACTTGTCAGTCAGGAGAAAACAGTCTGGAACTGGTGATTGTTAACAGGATGGGACAAATAATAGGACTTGTGCTTGACTGTAGGTTAGAAATGGAATTAAACATCTTCAGTATTTTAAGGCTGTATTGCAGTACAGTGTATTGGTCTGTTCAAACACTAAGTTACTACGGGAAGAGGATGAGGAAAAAATGTGTCACAGCTTTAGTGAAGATGAGGGGAAACGAGAGGTGTGGTCTGTTTTAAAATTTCAATGGAGAAAAAGATGATAAATTAAATTTTCTGCTGATGTTTTTGTTTTAACAACAATTCAAAAATTCAGAAATGCTGACTATTTTAATTGGGAAATGCCACATGCTGTGTCATCGGAATAATGCAGAGGGACCTACAGACTCTAGTTTCCTGCCTGGGCTAGTGCATAGTTTGCAGAATATCTTCTCTTTTGCTGTGCAGTCATATCTCTGGAAGAGATGAGATGGTATGGGTTGGGTTGGTGGCTGTGGAGCCAGAAGTTCACAGGAGATACTGTCCAGTCAAAGAGCTCAAGCTATGGAACAGAAAAGAGAAACATAAATTAGTCAAAACACAGGTTCTTGTGCCTCTTAACAGCGTTCTCAAACAGATTTCACATGCTTATGTTTTAACAAAGTAAATCAATTTATTTATACTTTCTATCAAAAGTAAACACCTTTGTTCAGATGCAAAAGCAATTTTCTTTTTAAAACATAATATCCAAAGGGAATGTTATGTTCAATTTTTTTGTAAGAAGATTGAAAGAATACAGCTTTCTAGCATGACATGAGTCTAGCTTGTCATTGCTCGAAGTCATCAATATTTGTGCCATGATAAAATTTGGATGCCCACAGAACTGGAGGGACTGGCCAAAGAGATGGTTGGCAATACAGAGAGGATCACAAAGTCTCTGTTTCAGAGTTCAACATTTTTGTATTTGTAGCAGTGGAAATAATAATTCACATAATAGGTGATCTCAGCCATACCAGTCAGGTCATCCTACTCTCTTCCACATTATTCCTCCTTTTCAAAGTCCTCTTTTTCTCTAAATTATTCTAGGAGACACCAAATGCACCTCTCTAGAAACACATAGATATATATAAGAAGCTTACATGCCCCAGCATATATTTTGTGAAGCTGTGAGGAAAGCCCACCTTAACTCTCTGGTCCAAACAGATATGCTGAGGGATGTGTAACCCCCATGCAAAAACTTTCATCATGTACATGGGAGGGGAAAAAAAAAAAGGTAAAAAAAGCTTCCAGATATCTCAGGGTAAAAAAAAAAAAAAAAAGCTGGTTTTGATTGATTCCTTGCATATTAGAAGCATCTATAATGATTTTGTATTTTCTTTTTCTCTTTTCTAAATGACAACAACCTGACTTTGTGATTTCTGTTTGGGCTGTATAAACATTATTGATAGATGCAGGTCTGATGATTTAATTTGCTGCATCCTCTCACTTACAAAAACTGTCATCCCAGTTCTACTGGATGTTCTTAGGGCACATGTATTTAAGTGCACTTCAAACACTGAAAATAAAATATTGGTGTTGCTGCTGTAAGTAGTGTTAAATATATGTGAAGATTGAATAAAACACCCAGAGGTAGGAGGTGAGAACTAAACAGCCTTGAGCTGAGAGCTGAACAGCCTTGACTGTGCACCGAGGGACTCTAACAGAGCTCAGCATGGTATGTCTTGCATGCACTGGTCAATTGGATCATGTACCACTTTAATTGCAGCGTTTTATTGAATGCCTGCCTGAGCAAGGGTACCTTTTGCCACTCACGATGCTCAGCAGTGACTGTGGGTACCTGCTGTCGAATGGGGAACACACGAAGGAGCAGCCTTGCTTGCGCTGCACAAGGCCTCGCATTGGGGTCCCTCTGTGCTGGAGTTGCGCCTGCCTGGGTAAGCAGGGTGCAGTGACATTGTGCTGAGGCTTCAGATCGGAGCTGAGTGCTGGAGGTCCCCTCCGGTGCCAGGACCGCTCCTGTCGCAGCAGGGTGAGCTGCCTGCTGTCGAACACATGCTGTGGTCAGAGCAGTAATGCAGTCTGACTTTTAAAATCCATGTTAAGGAGGAAACTGGTCTCCTGCCTGGTTTTTGTTCTTATCAATGTTCTCTTTTTACACTCTCTGGTAACTAGAATAAACACCTAATCTCTTTCTCTGCTTCTGGGTGTATTGCCAGTGGGAGAAGCTGCAGATGACGGCCAGCGAGAGGAGGAAGATCATGTGCTCTGTAACATTCCATATCATTGCCATCACCTGCGTTGTGTGGTCTCTCTATGTCCTGATAGACAGGACCGCTGAAGAGATTAAACAGGGACAGACTACTGGTATGCTACTTGCTTATCTTCCCACTTAATTCTCTTGGAATAATTATTTACCCTGAATGCACAGAGGATGCAGAGCAAGAGCGTCCAGGAAATGTTTATACCTAGACTAGCCAGCTTTAGCCTGAGGTTGAGTTGATTTAAAAGCACAGTTCTAAAATTACTTGGTTAAATCAGTGTAAATTCATCTGTGGGTGCCTTTTAAGTCTATTTCAAGTCAATTTAGTTTGCACTGGTGAAATGCAGAGATAGGAGAGCTAATCCACTGTAGCCAGACATAAAATTGCACTGCCTTAGCTAATTTAGTTTTCAATTGGAACACTTACTGAGCAGATAAGGACTTAAGCATTTGTTTGCTGCTATGGCTACCTTTTAACTGAGAAAAACCAAGAGAAGAAGTAAGAGGAACATAAATCCAAATCTTTGAGGTATATCAAGAGGGTTTCCTTTCTGTTTGGTCACCTGTGAGTTGGGTTAGCACAAGTTTCCTGTGAGAGCAGTGTTAGACTGCAGAAATTTTTGAGTCATGTCTGAAGCAGAAGAAATTCAGGTTGATTCTTAGGACGCCAAGCAACTGAGATGAGGTTCACTGCAATTCATATTGTGGCTGCCACCCCCATGCAAGGATGTCTTAACTTCTTGAATAGTGGGTTTTCTTTAGTATGCCAGCTGTAAGCTTACCAAACTGAAATCTGTTGACCAGGGTGCTGGGCTGCAAATTTTCAGCTGTCACAGAACTGTCTCAGGCAGCTGAGCTGTCCCTGAAGGTGAGGATAGAAGGGATAGAGTATTTACCAAGGTTGGGACCCCTTAGAAGGCAAGCTGCCCTTGCTCACAAAGCATTGCATACCAACTAGACATGCAGCTGGAAAATGTTTTGCTGGTGATTGAAGAATCATAGAATCATAGAATGGTTTGGGTTGGAAGGGACCTTAAAGATCATCTAGTTCCAGCCCCCCTGCCAGGGACACCTTGCACTAGACCAGGTTGCTCAAAGCCACATCCAGCCTGGCCTTGAAGACCTCCAGGGATGGGGCATCCACAGCTTCTCTGGGCAACCTGTGCCAGTGCTTCACCACCCTCTCTGTGAAGAATTTTTTCCTGATACCTAATCTAAACCTCTCCATTTTCAATTTAGACCCCTTACCCCTTGTCCTGTCACTACAGGCCCTTGTAAAAAGTCCCCCCCAGCTTCCTTGTAGCCCCTTCAGGTACTGGAAGGCTGCAATAAGGTCTCCCTGGAGCCTTCTCTTCTCCAGGCTGAACAAGCCCAATTCTCTCAGCCTTTTCCAAGATCTAATGTCTAAAAGTTCAAGCTAGGTAAATTCAGGAAAAGTAATACTGGTCATTTTTAATACAGAGGGTTAGCTTGCCAGAATTCTTCAGCATGCCGAACACCTGCAGTTTTGCATCAAAAGAGACACTCTAATTCCACTCCAAGTTACTGGGTCTGATGCAGGTAAAATTGCCTAGTCAGCATAATGAACCTATCAAGAGAGATGGTTACAGTGTTCCCTTTTGAGATTAAAGACTGTGGCTCCATGTACTGTGTGATCACAGAGTGGAACAGACTTCTTGGGTCACTGAGTTGAGTCTCCTGCTGTGAAGAGGATCTCCTGCCCTAGAATTCCTTTTGTAATCTGATCCAATTTTCATTTAAAAACAGGTGTAAAAGGACCTAAACTTATTACTGGCTGTTGCCTTGACTCTGTTTGTGATTGTGCTGCACAAGGGCTCAGACACAAAGGATCAGTTGTTTTGTTTTTCCTCTGGTGGGTGAGAATAAATGTGATCGGTGAATTAGAAGTCTGCATGTGTTTGACTTGAAGGGGGGGGAAGGGAGGGCAAAGGTTAAACCAGAAAAATTGCAAAATTAGAACAGTTTGCATGGCCTAAGCTCTGTGACAGTTTCCTTAAAGGACATTTTTGAGAGATCCAATGTAGTCCAGTAGATACTGACCCAGTCCTTCTTTCATTTTTTAATTTTCTTTCTTACAGGGATTCTAGAGTGGCCATTTTGGACTAAGCTGGTGGTTGTGGCTATTGGTTTCACTGGAGGACTTCTGTTCATGTATGTACAATGCAAAGTGTACGTACAGCTGTGGAAGAGACTTAAAGCATATAACCGAGTAATATATGTACAAAACTGTCCAGAAACTAGCAAAAAGAATATTTTTGAAAAACCTGCACTAATGGAGCCAAACTTTGAAAGTAAAGAAATGCTTGGAGTTCACCATTCAGACACAAACTCTTCACATTACACAGAGCCAGAAGACTGTGCTGCAGAAATCCTTCACGTGTGATTGCTGGGTGGGAGGGGTGTTTCTGTATGTCCTTGAAGATTTAAAACATCATTGTTTACTGCAAACTGCTCTACCTTTTTAAAATCGGCTAACAGCTGAGGGCTGGTGGATGAATTTTTTTACATTTGTTTTTTGTTGGAATTTTTTTAAATCCCTTTGGGCATATCTGTCAATGTCATCATGGTTGCATACCTCTCAACGTTTTGTCTCTTGTACTGGCTGGTCAAAGAGCACAGGATACTCGTTAGAAGGAGCCTTGGGTTTGGTGTCAAGCAAGCCGCTAGTGAACTGTCGTCAACTTCATGGAGTCTGTTACTTAAGAAGACGACTCAAAATTATTGTGGAATATATGTAGAGTGGGGTTTTGTTTCCTTGTTTGTCTGCTCTTTAAGTGTGATGAAGGAGGTTGTCCCAGACACGGAGGGAAATGGGAAAGTCTAATCTACTGCTAACACTGCCACTAACATTTTGTCTTAGGCAGCAGGTGTAAAATTTTGCATTACATATTGTGATGAGACTTATGAAGCATATAGCACTTTTAAAAACCTTTATTTTGTAATATGTATGTCAAATGAAAATGAAACTTGAAAGAATGTGTCATTTTCAAAACATTTCTTCATTCTTTACCCCATCTACTCTTCTGGAACATAAACCTCTTGCCTTATAAAAAAAAATTTAAAAAAATCCAACCTGTGATTTCCAACACATTCTCGCATTATCTTACTAAACATAACACTAAAAAAACTCTGCCTCTTCGGGTTTCCTTTGAGGAACAATTTTTTTCAAAGGATATTGCACTTGTGACTTGTGTATGGAGAGTAGTGGATATGTACAGTGTTCATTTTCAATGCCTGATGGTTTCAGTGCTCTGTTCTGGGAATTGGGTGGGGGTTTTGGGGGGTTTTTTTGGTTTTTTTAGCAGGTCAGACTATCAACACACCTGCATATATATACCTGGTGTAATTTTCATTCCAAACCATTGGCAAAGGTTTTGTTGCTGTATTGGTAAAAATGTGAGTTGTGACGGGGAAAAAAGATGCTAGTCAATACAGCTGGAATTGGTTTTCCTTTTCTAGTGCTGTGTACTTCTCTAGTGATGTGTGAATTATCCAGGAATTTGACATTGTCAGAGGAGATGCTGAGATCAGAGTCTAGGAAGTAAATGTTGTGTTAAGTGGATGAGTTTAAAAACACCTGCATGGCTTTAGGTCTGATGTGGTACATTACGTGGTCAGAAAGCAGTTTTGTCTATGCTTTTGAGTGTGAAATTGGCTTTTTAATCAGTCAGCCTCAATGAAAAGAGAGGAACAGCTTTAAAATCTGTGTGCAGGGCTTTAGACAGAGTTGCCCACAGCCTGGGGTGTCAGTTCATTTGCTTGACCAATCCCCGTCACTGCAACCCTGTCCTGCTTCAAGCCCTCATTTAACCAAAGTTTCAGTACGACTGGAGCAGAAACAAAGCCCCACGAAAAGTCAGCACACGGGGCCTCTGCATTTGAAAGCTGACTTTTCTGTACCTGAGCCCTATCTAAATCTATGTAAAAGTCAGTGGTAATCTTCTGGTTGGTCCTAGTAAGTGTTGCCTGGACTTTTCAGTTAGGTAAAAGCTTCTGTTTACATATCGAGATACTGAATTAAATCTTCAGCTCTGGTTCAGGTTTTACTTAGTCTTTTTCACATACAACTTTCTTTGAGCAAGTTCTTTTCATAATAAAAATAGTTGTTTTAAGACTTCCCAAAGAATAACAGTAAAGGAACTGTGGGGTTTTTTTCTTCAAATGTAATATTAATTTATTTCTAAATTAATTTCTTAAGAGCAGGCAGAGAAAAGACTGTGGTAAGAGAACACACGAGTAGTTTCTAAGAGCTGTTAGAGGAAGAGTGTGTGTGTGCATGCGTGCCTCTGCATGATCTCATGTTTGAAGCTTATTGACTGGGATCTTGATGAAGAACACAGTACCTTGTTCTTGAGAATACCCGGACCTCTAGGCAGTCCTAGCAAAGCTGCACTGGCGTGGGTTTGTGTACTGTGCTAGGTGTCAGGATGTCCCATGCTTACATGATACAGGCAGACAAACCCTGCGTACCCTACTGGTCTCGGGGCAGCAGTCTTCGTGACCAGACATAGGTAGAGTTTGTTGCCTGTGCCTGCCATAATTTAAAGTGCAATTACTCGGGTCCTTTCCTGAACTCTGCTATGGGTGATCTTCTATTATGAGAACACAGATAACACACTGACTTGTTTTGTTTTCTATTTTGTTTTGTGAAAAAAATCACTAGATAAACTCAGGTGGGTGAAATATCGGGTCTTGCACACCTTCATCATGTTCTTCTGAAATGCCTGAGTGTACAAGGCTTACGTGTCTGCAAGATGCTCATGTTACAGCTGCAAGAGCCACAGAATCAGCTGCCGACTGATGCTGTACCTGTTCTCAACCGATCTGTGGCCAGTAAGTGAAATGAAAATGGACAAGTTCTGTTATGAAACCTGCTTGTTCTCCAGCTCACACCCAAGAGGCACTGGAGTCTGACCAATGTTCTTGACAAGTGCCAGTGTGGCGTAGTGTAATGTGCTGGTCCTGTTTCAGTCAGTCATTTATGATTCATGGTGAAACACCGTGAAATCTCATTTGGTGTTTTGGCATCTCCATGTGACACATGCCAAGCAGTGTTCAGTGTGTTCAGGGTACTGGAGGTTTTTGCTGTGCCCCTGTGTATCTTAACTTGGGAAGAAAAATCATCTCCAGCAAAATCATCTGGAGAAAAATATTTGCAGATGAAACTCTTTTAGCCAGTGTTGCTGCTAACCATACCCTCTCCCAGCAGGCCTTTCTGAACGGAAGTTAAGACCTAATATTTAAACTCTCTATGCTGCTTAGGGATGCTCATACCAGGAGGGGCTGCAGAAGAGATACATCTGTCAGGGGTTTTCATTTATGCTAGTCAGACTTTTCGTGCTGAATTCTTGCTTGTTGTTAACTGTGGGCTTCTGGAGCTGCAGTTCTCTGCTTCTGCATGGTGCTGTCAAATGGTGTAAGAAGTCTGAGTGACACTTTTTCCTTCCTTCTCCTCAAGAAGATTCTGTTGACTTGTTTTCAGCTTCCAGCTGTGAGGCACTGATGCTAGCTCAGGTGAGCTCCATCCTTCCCCTCAATAAGGGGACCAACCATCCACTCTAGGTCAGGCTCTCCAGCACTTCCTTCTGGCAGCTTTCAAAATGACTGAAATAGAAGTCAGAATGTTTTTATTCCATGTTCCTTGCCCAAAGTTAGTTTGAGTTACCTGGGACTTTTCTGAGACCAGAATTTAAGTAGGAGGGGATATAGGCTTAATACCACTTACCACTATCCCTTCCCTAGGTTGCCAGAGCCTTTGCTAATACGCCTCAAGACATCTGACCAGACTCCCATTCTATTGATTTAAATCCTGTCAACATGCCAGCTATGCCAAGGAAATTTCCCTGCCATGTCATATTTGGAGTATCTGCCAGGTCATGAACATGCATTATGTTAGAAATAGAGGCATGTGCTGCAGAAGGTTGATCCTGTGTAAAAGATCATGAGATGTTAAATTCTTTGAAATTCTCAGGACTTTTTCAACTGTGTAACCCTGTATTTTGGGAGCAGGGATGGTGTTTAAAATGTTGCCCTGTGTTCTGAAGAGATGGCCAGACCTGGGGACAGCTTCCTCTGGTTGAATGTCATTGAGATTGGTTTTGCTTCAGCAGGAGGGATTCAGCAAAGATTACAGTGGGCGGGCTGAGGGTTAAGAGAAATGTTGGGCCTCTGTGCTGGGAAATTCTGGGAAGCAATAGTAACTCCCTGTCCAAGCCATCTTCTGCCAACCTCCTGTACTAATCAGGCATCAGTCCCATTTGTGGCAGTGCTGTAAGGAAGAGGAAGTGTGTGTGGGGGTGCTTGGCATGCCACTCATGATGCATGGGTATGACCACACACGGGGGCTGGTTGCTTCTGTCCTGTGTTTGGCTGGGTAAGTATCTGTGAAAAAGTGGGACCCAGGTCCAAATTTCTGCTAAAGCTGAGGTGTGTTAAGATACAGATTTCTGGTCTAGTTTGCTGTGGAGATCGTGGCCAGCAGTGAAAGGGAGGTTGGTGATTCTGGGTTGGATTCATCTCAGATATGGGTGAAACAGGGCAAATACAAACAAGAATATTGCTGGCTGGATTTTCACAGTATTATATTAGATATGCAAAGAAAACTTCTAAACAGGACCTTTTATTTTGTGATTATTTTTTAGGTTTGAGATATTGCAGTGTCTGTATATTCCAATGAAGTACTGAAAGCACTTGTCTTTGTATAGAAGATAACTGTTTAAAAAAATTGCAGCTGATCTTGTACTTAGGTAAAACATTTGTAGATAGGTAATTGTATAACGTTAAACAACTTTACACTGGCATGTGTTGTATAGTTTATACAAGACACTTTACACTTCTGCAGAATTTTTTAGTTAGTAAATTTCTAGTAACTTAAATGTATAGTTTTGTATCCTTTCGTGTATGCTCATTTTCTCAGTATTATCACTTGCAGAATTATTTTTAGTTTCTTAAACTGTAATTGGTTATTTGTGTGTGATACACAGGGTTATTGACTGCAGCAATAAAGTGTTTCTATAAAAAATACAGAACAAAACAAAGCCATTATAGTATCCATTTTGTTCGAAAAAAAACATTAGAGGCCCATGCAAGAGAAAAATTGAGCTCTCCAGTAGTAGAAATTATCAAAGTGAGTTGCTTTCTCTGGAGTAAACATGAACTTGATGGGTGTTCAGTGTAGCAGGCCAGCGCAGAGTAGCAACCCATGACAATTTGATGTTAAAATGAGTCATAATGACAAAGGGATAGTTAACCATCAGAATAAGTGCACAACTGCTTCGATGCAATGAGAAGATATGACTGTGCAGGTGCTTGGACTCAGATGGAGATTCTCCCCAGGAATCATGGGGGGAATTGTTTGGCTTGTGCCATGCAGGAGGTGGGGAGAGAGGATTCCTGTGGGCCTTAAAATCTGGAGCTTCTGGAATCGACACTGAGTGTTGCTACAAATGCTTCATGTCTAAGTCACACGCGTCAGTTGCCTTGCAGAGGTGCAGAGCAGAAGATGCTTGTGACTATGATTCTCTAAGAAGAAGAAAGATAATTTTGTGTATGTGTGGTCTGGTGGATGGCTGTATTGTCCTTCATTCCTGATGGCATGGGAACAATTGCAGTGCTGCGTGTGATTTCGTGCCAGGACTGAGCCTCAGAAGAGGTCTTCAGCAGCTTCTCTTGAACAGGTTTCTAGCACTAGCAGGTCAAGGAAACTGCTATCTGTGCTGCTGCAAGAAAGCTTGTCACAAAAGCATAAATGCCAAAGGGCAAATAAGATCTGGAAGGTTGTGTTTGTGACAGACATAAGGGGGCCCAAAGAAACTAATTTATATTTCCTTTAAGGAGTGATTAGTTTTTAATATTCTTTTAGGTAAGAAAGGGGAGAGAATCTTAATACTGCAACCACAAAGGGGCGTCTTCTGTGTGAAACAAAATGTTCTGTCCTATATTCCTTAGTGAAGCAAGTCTGGTTGTAGTAAATGAAGCTCCTTACATAAAGTTTTCAAACCCACCAGCAAGATCTCTATACAAAAATATCCTGCTGGAGAGATGGTAAGAAATTTCCAGGGCCTGCTGTTTGACTGACAGTCTCTGGGATGGAAAGCTGATAGAGGGTTTAAAGAACAGGGCATGTAGAGCCATCTGGCTGCTGGTTAAAAAGTGTTCCTCATCTTTCATTCAGGCGCCTTGAGTTAATATAAAGTATTTTTTTCCTTCTTGTAAACCTCATTTTTATCTGAAAGACTATTACTGTCACCGTGTGAAGTGTGTCCGTCTCCGAGGTGCAGCAGAGCAGTGGCTCAGCAGCACGTGGCACAGCTGTGACTCCAGGATTGTTCAGCTGGTCCCCAGGAACTGGAGCTGTCTGGTGAGTAGTAACTGGTTTTTGGTTGGCAGGACCAGCATAACTTGCCTCTCCAATCAGGATAGGAGGAGGCTGTGGGGAGGCAGGAGGGCAGCAGCAGGAGCTGGTAAGAACCACCTGAGTGGAGATGTCAAATAGTGTAACTTTAGTCGCTGAATCTACAAAACAAGCCCCAAGAGTCTCAATAGTCAGACTTGTGTTTGCACTACATCCTGCAGGGACTGTGCCCCCTCTTCCCACAGCCACCCTGTGGACAACTCTTCAGTCACCCACCCTGTCCATTTCAGATTTCACTGTCCCCAGCCTGTTCACCCATGTCATCATGCATTTCCCCCTTTCCATTATTCTACTTGTGCAACTCAAATTTCCTTCTTCTTCCCTGCTTCCTCTTTCACCACTGTTGTTACTTCGTAGTCACTCGCCTTGCTTCTGGGCAAGGTTGGGCAGAGGAGGAACCAAGTTACAGTAGGCATGTGATTCACAGCACAGACTGCGCAAGTACCCAAACGTGACACTGTGCAAATAAAGCGCAGTGTCTGCCTGCCATCCCTGTTTTTCCTGTAAATCCTCTATGCTCCAGCCTCTGATGTATGGGATGTGCTCTGGCATTTTGGGATTGTACTGTGTCACCACAATACAGATAGAAGAGAATGCTTTTTCACAGTCTTTGGATCAGTGAATGGATGGCATCAGAAGAATCAGGCAAGAATATCTCATTATAGAATAAGAACCAAACAGAGGAAAAATTTATTCATCTTGGCCAAACTGAGAGAGAAGGAAATAAAATTCAGAAGGGAGGCAGGGCAAGTTTTTAAAAAAAAAGAAAAATCAGACCACTGGGTGAAGGAAAGGGAGAGCAAGTTCAGTGAGTTATGCAGAGTAGAATAATTGGAAATGTAATATTGCTCAGACAGGGTCAAGTGATGGCAAACTTCAGAATGCTCTTTTTGAAGTGTGTTCTAAAGAAAAGCCAAGATTGGTGGCAGAGGAACTGAAAGCTGAAAACGGAGAGGAGACATTGCTTGAGAGTGTTAAGGACCTGAATGAAGTCTCAAAGGCTTTAACATCAGAGGAGGGTTTGAAGTAACTGAATAAAGCAACAAGAAGGCTGTACAGAGCAGAGGGGGGAGGCAACCACTCCGGGTGTGTTTGTTAAATCTCCAAGCTTCAAGGAATCAGGCTTGCAATTCCGCACGTTTTGAGACTTTACTGAAATTAACCTCCCAGTCGTTTTTGCTGGGAGCCCCTTGCTGTGTTGGGTTGCTTGGATACTCTGGCTTAAAAGCCGCCTGCAGACAAGGCAGGCCACACAGGCATAGGAGAATTCATCACGGTTAGAGCTGTAGGGTCTGGTACTGGGGACAGCAGGTTCCTTTGTCAGGGCTAACAGTTAGCCTTGTGGTTGGGAGAGAATAGGAAATGGCTCGGGCTGATGACTTGATCCCAACTGAGAAAGTGCAGCTGTCTTAGTGTATGCAGTATTTCATATGATTTTACTCCTGAGCATCCCAAATTAACTCACAAAGTACCATTGTTCCCTCCTGTGGATAAACTGAGGCCTCTCTGGAGTCTGGCTTGCCACTTGTCTTGCTCTCATGCTTAACTTCTTGCTCTTGAAAGTACTGCGTTAAAAGAGGACTGATTCTGATCATGGGATTTGCCAAACCAGTGTTTCTCATGCCAGTGAGATGATGCTGAAATGTGCTTTCAGGACCATGCTATGTTCATGGCCACACTTAAGCAACTGTTACACTCCTGAGAAATCAGATGGAAATTAAATCAAACCACTGGACAGCTTACTTGCAGCCCTAGACCAAATTAAGCTGTGGTAGAAGCTAGAGGTATTATTTCAGGGATTAATTTGGACCTGCCCGACTTCAGATTAGAGCTGGTGCTGCACAAGTCTCTATCAAGACTCTCTACCTTTGCTGCTGGGGCTTAGGACTTTGCACTTGTCTTCAGTCTCCCACTGCCATTCTAGTTTTGCTGTTGTCAGAAGCGTGCGATACCAAACAATACCAAAAGAGTAGCCACCAATGCAGCTGTGTTCCGTGTGCATGCCTTGTTCGTGGCTTAGCTGTCCCGTGCCCCTGCTCTCCCCTCCTCTTTAGCAGTTAGCTGCGCGGCCTCCCAGCACTGATTTGGTGTGGGCAAGCCTGAAAGCAGGCTGCATTCTCTCTGTCTCCCTCCTCTTCTTGCAAAGTGCCAGAGTAGCACAGCTACACCAACAGAGGCAGAGAAACTCACAGTCCCTTACAAACTGGATGATCCCTTGCGCAAAAGGTATAAAGATATTGTAATGTGTTGATACCGTAACTCCATTGGGGTTTGTGAGAGAGTCAGCTGGTGTCAGAATTGCCACTGCCTGGATGGCAGCGCAATGGGACTGTGCTGCTGTTTGCAACCCTAGAGTTAATTTCTGTACCCTCTGGCAGGTCTATGAACAAGGAGCTTTTTCTTCCCATTCTGGTGCAGCAATACACAATTAGCACCCGTATGTTCTCAGCTATTAAGCCCATGCCCCTTAGATTATTTATGTAGCTTAGAAATTTCTGTAGGCTCTACTGATCCCCTCCATCCTTTGTTAATTACCATGTTGTGTCATTCCTCCCCACTCCCAGTCCTTTATTAGCATATTTCAAGAGAGCCATCTGCCCACCCAAATTGCCTGTAGCCTCAGGAGGGCTACAAGATACATGACATCTCCACAGAACAACCTTGTTTTTCACTGGCATTGCAAGGAGATAGAGGGACAGCAGCTGAGTTCTGCTGTGAATTTCGAGGTAGTAAATCTGAGTGATGCTTAGGAGAACGAGAGCTGTGGACAAGCAGCAAAATCTGTGGTAGAGGAGATGTGCCCCTGGCAGGGGGCTGTCCTAACCCACCACTAACACACATTCAGCTCAGGAATAGCAGTGCTCGTGTTTTACAGGGCCCCATTTCCACTGCCCTTGTGAAACCATCCTCAAGTGAGCGGTGAGCTGGGTGAGATGCTCAAGTGGGGAGGTGATGCAGGGAGCAGTTCCTCACTCCCCAGGTGGCTTTGGGGGAATAAGCCCAGGCTCACTGCCTGCGTGGGGTCCAGGACTGGACGGGACTGCCAGAAACCAGCACTGGATCCCAGCAGCAGCTGCGCACACACCGCATGCCAGGCACGATGAGAGTTACTGATAGCGATTGGAGATCAATCACCTTTTGCGTTATTCACACTTGATAACTGCACACCACCTAACAGCAGCCCCGTCTTAGGAGAGGATGTGAAATAGGGAAAAAAATAGTGAGTTTTCTATTTTTATTCTATTTTTCATACTGGCAGAGGAGGTAACGTTGTACTCTACTGACAACAGCTGCCCGGCTCCCCCCGGCTGTGCCCG
>NW_010246641.1:0-1271 GCF_000690775.1 Eurypyga helias
CTCCAATTCTCCTCCTCCACTGTAGGGGAGGGAGGTGTGCAAGCGGCTGTGTGGCATTTTTATTGCCAGCCAAGATTAAACCATGAAACAAATGAAAAAAATTAAATGGAAATTTGAGTTTCTACTTAAAAAACTCTATAGGCTTTTGTTTTAAAAATGTATACTGTTAACATCATTTGGTTTTCTCCCAATCAAGAAACTTAATACCTTGATCCAAGGTATTTTGGCCTACAACTGCCATTTAGTTCCAAGAGGTTTTCTTCTCCAAAAGCCCATCTTCACTTTGCAAACTACAACTGCCATTATGTCTACTTTTACCTCAAGAGCAAATAGTACAATGCAATATGGATGATGTAATCTAGAGGTTAATAGCAATATTTTCATAAGAAAACTATTGAGACCTTTCTTACGAGGTTCTGCAATTGCATTTTGCAACATTTAATCTAGCAATTGTTTGCTGTAGAATCAATAATATTGGAAGAAATGATGCATATATGGATTTTTTTTTTCCTTTTTATATTTGCTGCTCTAGATCTACTGTAGGAAGCTTAACAGTGGAGAGACGGAGAGGCATGGGAGAAGTACTGCAGAGAAAAGCTGTAGCATTTCTGAGGGCCTGATTTCAGGAAATGAGCCCTGACACCTCACCTCTATGTCAGAATACACAGCACTATTTCTGTTTATACAAAGTACCCGTTACTCAGTTGAACGGACACAAACTTGAAAAATTTGCAAGCACCAATTACAGGCTCACTTTAAACTGAATGAAAAAGGTCTAGCATTATTAGGAAGTTTTACTGTTGCTTCCCCTCGAAATTTGAGGATAGTGCCTTTTAAGTCGTTGCATAATTATTACACTTTCATGTATTCAGTCAGTGATGGAATTCACCAGATGATGGGAGTGCTGTCTAGATTTTCCCAGCTAAACACAAGCGATAGCTAGAAGGTATGTTCAAAGATTACAAAGAACTATTTCAACAGAGATGGTATTTAAATTAGTAACAGCTGAAAAAATTCTAGGCACCAAGAGCTTCTCCTCATGATATCTCTTCCCTTTTGTCTCCTTCATCCCATGGTACCACAGTAAACAGCAAGTATGTGCCCTTCACCTGAATTCATAATTTGCTTAACATCAGGAGCAGAACAGGATAGCAAGGTCACTTCAGGGTTTTGGAAGACTAGACTTCAGAAATTAGTCTGGTATCAAACTCCATGATGGGAAGACCAAAAGATACACAGTTGGTGTGAAGTAGTTTGCAAATTTGGGAAAG
>NW_010246641.1:1302-60410 GCF_000690775.1 Eurypyga helias
ATGGGCTGTGATAGGACACGGAAAAAAAAAAATGGGGAAGGTAATTCAGTTCAATCTGGAAGAGAAGAAGAGAGTGTGAAAGATGAGTTTTGCTGAAACAGCATGAGACTAATAAACATTCCTATTTTTTCATTTTAAAAAATGCACAGCTCTTCAGTACAAGGATCTGAGCAACACTGGGAGGAGTGGATGGTCAATTTTCCAAGTACCCTTCCATAAAATAAGTGATTTAAATTTTACCTTCTTGTTAGGGGAGAAAAATCTGTTGCTTCCAATAGTGGTGTATTGCCAGATCCTCCCATAAGTAACACGTTATGTCGCAATGTAGCAAAGCTATTGCTTGCATAAATAAACTAAAATAAATAAGTGCCAGCAAGACAGAAACAAGCTGCATCTTCAGATACGTTTTAGCTTTAAATTGACACCAGCATGTTGCTCTGCACGTTAATACGTAATCATTGTAGTAATTATCTTCCTCCAAGGACCTAAAATTAGAAGCAAACACTACCAAACATTGTTTTCACACAGGGCTGCTACTCTGTCTTCTGTTTATCTTCCTGTGGTGGGATTTGAAAATTTTCTCAAACTCCATAGCAGAAATCCCAGAGGAATTTTCGGAGCACAAGAAACATAGAACAGGCTGAACTGTTGGAAGGAAAGGTGATACGCAGTGTACAGAAGCAGGTTTTCTAGAGTCCCTTGTCTCCCTTGAATGACAACCTGGTGAAAAGTATACCACAGGCAGACGTACCTTTAAATCAGAATTGTCTGCTCAAGCAGAAACAGCATTGGCTTTGATCATCATGTAAATCTGTCAACTTCTGTTTCCATATTTGCCTGGTGCTGTTAGAACCTACACCATCAGTACAAATAGCTATTTACTTTCACCTATCATCTCCTAATAGTTACGATGTTGGCATAATTTAAATGCTCATCTTCATTTTTAGTGACACGTCCTGTATCTTGACCCTCTCTAGGGGGTCATTTGGCCCATTAGGCCAAAACTAAGGAAACAAACCACCATACTCTATGCAGTTCAGTAGGGGTCTTGGTTTTCAGTTGCTTTTAACAAAACTCTCACCTTTGCTACAAATAAAGTGAGGAAGAGGGAAAAAAAACCTCTCCAGCTAGCAAAAGTGGGAGCAGAAGATCTGCTGTGTAGAGCTTGTAGTAACTGCTTTTAATAATTTCAAAAGTCTGAAATTCAGCTTTTGCACAAATAACTATTTCACATACAAGAAGATGATCAGGTATTATTCAAACTGGACGACTTCAGTATTTAGAAATAACTGTTACAGAGTACTTTAGATATGAATGTTGACCCACTTGCAGAGCAGCTTTTTCTAGAGGGTTGTTTTCCCTTCCCTGGCAGATAAGGATACTCATAGCTTATTTCCAGAATTTTGTGCAGGACAATCACCACAGTCTCCATATGAACTATGGAAAGAAGAGAGAAAGTCTAAACCACAAGCCCGTTCATGATATACAAAACACATTTTCTGTTCTGTTGTGTTGGAGCGTAGGCTAGCTCCCAGACTCACTGCCTCTACATTTCTGTCTGCTTAATCTTTTTAGAAGTGCCAGTATTTATACTGCTTTACCACCCACAAGCCCAAATTACATACCACTGTTGAGCGTGACACAAAAACATGGTCTCTTACATGAATAAGAAACAACCCAAGCCAAAAAGAATATACACTCAGAAGAGCAGAGGGAAAGAAATGTCTTGCCCATGCAATTCTAATTTTACAAATTTCTAGTGCATTTTGCTCTACACTGACCTTTTCTGCCTTTTTTTATTGCAGGAGGTTTATGCACCTGCAGTCCAATGTCAGATGGTACTGGCATCAGGGTAAGAAATCTCTTTAATTTTAGAGGAAAAGAAAGAGAGAAATTGTTATTACACTAATATCTACTGGCCTGACCCTCTGCATCCATCTACCAGAACATGTAGGGAGGAATGGTTCAGATATCCTGCTTGTCAGGACAAGCACCAGTGCAATGGCCTCGTACAATCCCACTTGCATTCCCTTGTAGTGCTCAAGTATGTTAGAAAATTGGACTGGAGGTCAGGAGGGAGGAAGAGGACACACAGGATTTAAAGGGCTGGAGAAAGAGGATAGCTAGAAACATAATTGGGGGGCATGTATTTGTGGGCTGATAAACAATAACAGCAATAAATAGAAATATTTGTAAAGTCTAAGCACCAGAGAAAAGGAAGGAAGCAATTATTTGTTTCCTGTGATTCATGACAATTAAATACCAAGGCAGAAGGGCTCTTTCTACAGAACACACTGGGCAGAATTCAGAAGAAAAGGATGAAGTTAATGGAAAAAATCAGGACAAATAGAAGAAACCTATGAGTAATTATATCTAATATAGACAATTAATTTTAGAGGTGGAATAGCAAAGTGGTGAAAGTGTTTTGGTTTTTTTGGTTTGTTTTTTTTTTAACCCAAGACAGACTTCAGGTAAAACTCTCTCTACCCATTCATCCCCTCTCCAAAATAGGTAGCTTGGAACAGTCTCACATGGGCAGAAGATGACCCCTGGGCTGCTTGCCCTCCCTCACTCCTGAAGTGCTTTAACAAAGCATCTTCCCAGAGATCATCGCGCACAGCCATGATGTTGATGTTCATCCTCAGCTGGATTAAGAGCTGCATGATAGGTCCACTTCTAGTCTCAATTTATGTAAAGGAGACCAAAACTATTCCCTTTGAAAGGCAGAGGAGACACAGTAAGGAACATCAGATCTTTTTGTTTTCAGGTGCCTAGCAACAATCCCATACATTCCCCTTTTCCATACAAACTCCTTTTGCATAAAACTACTTGAAGGCACCTGAGCTGTGGTAAAAATCACTAACCCTGTGAACAAAATGTTCAATTAGATTTAAAAACAACGCACATGTTAAGATCTTGAGCTAAATTAATTAGTCACTTCTTCCATTTCAAATCTGCATTTCAATAAGTAAACATTGCAGCACTCAAAGATTTATCTGATATAAAATGAGAATATCAGCAATTTCCCTCTAGAGGGGCAGATGTTAAAGTTGTTCTTGTGATTTTTCCCAGATGTTCCCCTCCCAGTATATTTAAAATGGCATTTCTATGTCAGTTCTGAAAATCCACGTTCTTATACCAAAACCAAGGCAGCTGAGATAGGCCACAAGCACATTTTGTGATACTTGCGCAAACAGCCAGGAGCTGCCAGGAGAAAGGACTTTCACAACCATACGTATCCACAGCAGGCTCCCAGTGTGCTATAGAGCAGGGTGTACTGCACCCTGGCTTCCATAGTTTTTCTGATGTAGCTAAGATGATAACTAATTGATCAACTCCACACCTGGGTTTTATTATTCATATTACCAAAATGCCAAGAGGTCTCAGAGCACAGGGTCTCCTTGCTCTGAGCATTGTCTTTCACCAGGAGCTTGCACCTGCCTCAGGGAGCTTCCAGGACAAAGAAATAAGGTTAAAGGCTGCAGCGTCCCCACACTGGAGCAGGAAAGCCATGCTTTCTTGCACATTCCAGATTGCTAACAAAGGTGTTTAATGTTATTACCAGAGCCATTCCTACTGAACGACACACAGCAGACATCAGCAAGCAGCCCATCCCTTACTGCTCTTGCAATCTAAACAGGACAAATCAGCTAAATCAGCTCTATCACAGACTGGTGCAATATCAGAGGCACACCGTGCTCCTCTTCAAGTGTGCAGTTTATCCTGCAGGGTCACAGAGTCTCCCTGAAGCCACAGACATTCCCCCTTCCAGGCAGGTCAAAACAGCCAAGCCAAGCAGCTACAGCATCCTAAGGAAACCAAACAGCACTTGAAAATACCTGCTGCTTTGCAGTTTCAGGCTCTGATTCACCTGCAGTGATATTAATAAGGAATACTATTATTTACAGTTAATGGCAGGCAGTGAGCAGAGATCGGGCAGCACAGCTTTGAGAGAATCATAGAATCACTAGGTTGGAAAAGACCTTAGAGATCATCCAGTCCAACCGTAAGAAGAGAGTCCAAGAGGTCATTTGATAGCTTGTCTTTGCCTTACCAGCTCCCAGGCACTGCAGCAGTCAGAATAGGAGCTAGGTAAGACATCAAGACAGACACATGGGCAGGAAAAGCTACCACAAATCTAAAAGAAATAAGAACGTGCACTTCCTAAAGGGAAGTTCAGGGATGAAGAATGAGTGTCTGCTGTAGCACAAATCAGTTTCTGTAACCTCCTATGCAGCTAGAATCAAAGTAACCTGGAGCAGACTGTCCCTTTTGGTCTCCCAGAGGTGTCTGGAGCAAGCAGATGAGGGACTAAAATGTGATTAGAAGCCATTTGGGAAAAGACATCTTACAAAGTGGCACCATTCCTCTCCTTGTCTCTTGTAGAAACCTGCTTATGCCAAGCTGATGAACCAAAGCAATGGTCAACAAGAGAACAGAAAGAATATAGCAGCTTTCCTAGAGCCACATAAAGACAGGCCTCTTGCCTAAAAAATCCCAGACTCTAGCACTGTGTGACCAACTTGGTGGTTTACAGTCATGTAATATATGTTCTGGAGAAAACACCAGTAGATTTGTTAAAAATTTTTTTACATGAAACCACAGAAAGATGCAAAGTATGGACAACTTCATTTCTCCACACCTTTTCCTGAGCCTTTCCTCTTGCAACATTAGGAATGGCCAGGAAACTGGAGACAAGGTAAAGGGGTAGAGAATGCTGAAAGGGACTCTGCGAGGTAGAGATTAAATGTTTTCCTGTCTAGAGCTACACGCCTGTAAAACCTCCTGTGCTGTCACCTCAGCAGGTGATTAGCAGCTGTATACAGAGAGGTTTGGTAAGCTAAATAACTTTCCTTCGCAATTTGTCTTGCAGCCAGGAGTAGGCACAAGGACATGGACATCTAAACCCTGGACGAAAAGTGATTTTGACATTTTTTTTTGTTAAAAAAGTTATCATACGTATTTTCAGCATTATCAGTTTACAGCAGCACAAGTGCTCAGCGCACACTAGATGGGTGCAATCATCACCTTTTCTTCCCCAGCAAACTGGTGTCCCGTTGGAAGTCAGATGGAAACCAGTGCTTGGGTAAAGGGGAATGACGTACACCTTTTTTATTTCCTCTCACTAACGCAGCTAGCACAGCTCTTCCAAAGAGTTCCCTATTCTGGACAATCATTAAAAGCTTTTATTCCTGCTAAAGAAATAAAAGAAGAAAAGGTTTGCGGACTTACAAGCTCTGGAAGGCCTCCCGCCTCACAGAGGTCACCTGCAAGAGTTAACTCCCCTCCTGCTTCTGCTCATTAGCACCACCGTTGACATTTTTTTAAAAAAAAAAAAAGTAATGTTTTCCTCTCTCTAAGCCCTGATGTCATTTATCTTGGGACTGAAGTTCTAACACAGTATTTATCACATCAGAAGCTTTATTTCCCTGGCAACACACTGATATAGCTACAAATATCAAGCAAGAGACAATAAGCTATGACTGGAAAACAGAACTGTATTTAGAGAGAAGCATAGCCCTGCATAAAGATTCCCCATCTGACACACAATCACTCTCACTCCAGCTCTAAAAAATGTTCTCAGAACTAATTTCCTCCCTCTGTTTTCTTATCCTCTGCTTAGAGTGAGGCAACTGCAGTGCAATTTGGGAACTGGCAGCCTAAAACAATTTTCTCAGGGAATTCTCTGGCCAGCCCATGAGGACAGTCCTTCACCATGACAGCAGGGCTTGGGGTGAACTCCTTGCCAGCAGCACCTGGAAGCATTCAACAGTGAACAGGGGGGTGTAACACCCTTTCTTCATCTGGCTTCTCCCGTTCCCAGTCTATCACTGCATCCAGCCCTCAGGGGTATGAGTGATGATAATAAATGAACCTGCCACAGAGGTTCCTGGCCATGAACTCTCCATGACACCGTGGGGATCATGGTGAGCGAGTGTCAGTACCTGCACGACAACCATCCTGTGGCAAGGGCTGTTCAAAATAACTACCCTCCTGGAAACCGAACTTTGCCAGTCTGGTTTCCCTGGGCTCTGATGTCTACGAGAAGCACAAGCAGGGGTGAGAGGAGTTCAGGAAGCAAGCTGGATGCCCATCTCCCATAGGGCTCTTAAGCAGCCCTACACCGTATCTCCCATGTGTAGTCAAACCAAACGGATAAATAAATGAGAACCAAGACTACAGGAGCTTCTTTTCTGGAGTTCTACAAAGATAATTCAGTTGTAATTGGAGAAACTGGGACTCATGGAACATTTCCCTTCCCACCAGGCAGATGAATCTGTGATTTGTGTTCTCTGATTTTAAATGAGATTCTCACCCATCTTCAGTGTATTTGATTGATACTGCACACGAGGCCACTCAGTAAAATGATACAGTGTAGATCAAAGCCTGAAAGATAATTTTCCCTGAAATGTATGTAGCTAAGGCTAAGTTATGACTCTTTGTTTCACAGTTTATGGAACACAATTTCATTTAAAGCCTAAATCTGTCATTTCAGCATTGTTTATCAAAATGCATCCAATACTCTCTCCCCCTAGAAGAACAGTGTCAAGTCAAAGGTAGAAAAACAAACCAGTGCAAAGACATTATTTCAAACATCTAACCATAAAAATATCTCATGGAGAATAGCTTGTGATTTGCATAATTATTATCCACATATGATGCATTTGATGCAAGCAAAAAGTAATTCATCTGCAAGTTAAATACCCAGAGTGGCAAAAGGTGCTGTAAAATTTATGATAGAAAGACTGCTTGATGTATACCTAAAGATGCTATGAACTGCCTTCACCTGCTTGTATATCTATATTTCATAACTTTGTTTTATTCATGCAGAAGCTGAATCCTGACAATAATAATTTTTAATCTCCTTTCTTCGTTACCTGTTTTTTGGCTCACTGGCACCTTGGGAGTAGATTTTTCCTCAAAATAGTTTCACTGCCAAATTACTATGTGCAACATAATTAAAATCACTCCATTTTTTTTTCATTAGTGTGATACCAGGTTGGTTGGTTCAAAGCAACCTTACAAACATCCCTAGCACTACTGCCTCCTCCTCACCCCCAGTCTGTAAAGCTGCATCAGCACTTTGACTTACTGTTTACAAACTTAATATGCTAAACTGAATTTGGGAGAGATTTGAGAAAGAAAAGCAGAATAGTCATAAGAAAATGTGTGGGAAGCAAGGGAGATGGACAAAATAAAATTCAAACTATTCTACGCTTGTATTTTAAATTTCTTTCTGAAAACCTTCCCATCTAAATTTAATTGGGGACGCCCTTATGGAGCACAATAAGCAGTTATGTCAATCACCACAGCCCTGATATCACTGAACAGGAAATCACATGCCAAAATCTGTCCCCCGTTATACCTGTGAACCCTTGGATCCTTCAGGATTACTTTTGTGCTCAGCCCGGCGCTGTTCCACTAAAGCATACACAGGTCACAGACTGAGGGTGAATGTAGTCACCCATGTTTTGCTCTTTCCTCACCCACAGAGGATGCCTATGTGACTTCACTGTGTCCAGGATGTTTCCATGGCTGTTTCATTTGCTTTGGCATGGTGACTAGCAGAATCATATGTACAGTGATACGATAATATATGGTATCTTCACATATATTACCGCTACATGATGCCATAGCACAATATTATCAAAGATGTGGTGATACATGATCTCCTGATCCTGTCCTACCAACCATACCAAAAAAAAAAAAAAAAAATCTCTTCTTGGATCAGCCAATCCCAATAAAGACAACAGCTAAGGGAACAGGATCTGGCAGCCTCTCTCTCTGTGGGAAAATTCATGCTTTCACAATCCATCTACACTCACGTATTCAGTTGAAACGCTTGGGTTTTCAAGCTCCAGAACTAAACATTGAAGATGACATTAAGCAATTAAGTTATCATGCAGAAGTAGCATTCAGGATGTAGTGGGACAGAGGACAGATGCTGTTAAGAAGTACAAAACAGCTCAGTGCACTCATATTGTTAAGGCTCACAAAAATTCAAGGTGTGTATACAATACATTCTTTAAACATTGTCCAGCCTTACGGGAAACAGCAAGCAAAGGCTTGTGAGACTCAGAACCAAGTCATTTCTTCTCCTTATGGAGAAGGCTGCACAGATCCGGGGTCTGGAGGAGGGGGAAGCCAGGTGGCTCTCCCTCAGACGTGGCTGTCTCATGTGCAAGCTCCTCCATCACTGTTTCCATTCCTCCTAAAGACTGGTCAGTGAAGTCTCCATGAGGAGGGAGGCATTTCAGAAAATGTAGGCTGAGGCTCCTGAGAAGAGGGAGTGTGGAGAGAAGCACTGCCAGCTCCTTACCTCTTCCTAGCGTTGGAGGTACATTTTGGAAGAGCTTTGGTTAAGGGATGAAACGAGGTCCCTGTCCAGCCAGCTATCAACAATCACTATGCTTTTCCCCAGCAGAGCATCAGACCAGGGCACACCTCAACCATGGGCATTACAGCCATTGTACAGTCGGTGCACTCAGTGGCTGCCCTGCCTGCTTCCCACGGCCCCAGAGGCAACGCATCCTGAAACACCTCTGAGTTTGGGCATGCAACCTCATGGAAGGATGTCAGGAACATGACCAATGGAGAACGCCAAAGCATTGGCTTACCATCTATGTGGCAGAAGAGAGGGTAATATGAATCTCTTATTAATCCACTTGTCATTCAAAACTCCTGCAGTGGAAGGGTTACAAATTAAGTAAGGATTGCCATTATCAAAGGGTTTTCTAACAGCACTATGGGGATGAAACTCGAATGACCAGTTTTAAAACAAGACTTCTTGTTTAAACCTAGCATAAATCGGTCCTGTTCCAAATATCTCAGCTTAAGTGTCTCTATTTTTTACAGTTTTGCAAAAATATACTTAATTTCATACTTTGGTTTTTAACAGATTTTTGGGGAAAAAAAGTAAGCATCAATTACTTGCAAACAAAAACCTGCTCCATGAAAGTGTCAAAGGTTAGAGAATAAAAATGCCAAGAGATCCTTCTCTTTCTGAGTGAACTACAGCAAAATTCCTCTGATCTTACCAACCAAAAATACTAGTGTAACCATTAACTACTTAGAGGTATAGTGGACTTCATTAGACATTGTGTGTTTCAGAAGTTACAGCTGTTCAGTATCAAGTGAGCTTGTCATTACCGGCGACAGTAGCAAAAGAAAGTATTGTGATCCTGTTCCAGGTATCCTCATGGGGGAAACAACCAGAACTACAATTCCCAGAGCCGATATTCCTCAGCCATCTGCAATCCCACTCATTTCAGTACCAATGATACCTTAGAAACAGCAGCACACCCTCACCTGGACCCAGCCTACTTTGGTTCTGCTGTTCCCTCTACGAAAATAGCTTAAACACATCAATTCTGATCCACCTAGCTCTGTTCTCTGGAAAAGCATCCTTGCCTAGAAAGACTTTATAGTCCTTTTGTACAGGAAAATTCAGTCCAGCTAAATTCCTCGCCTGTAACACCAGTGTACAGGAACAGCGTTGTGCTGGTCTCAGAAGAAAGTCCAGCCATGCATACCAGTCGGACAGGCAAAACAGCTCTTAGCTGGGACACTGGGGGTTCAATTTAATTAAGCTTCAGGAAGGGTCTAGATAAACAGAGGAACTCGGCCACCAGCCTTTGTCACCTCCCTCTGCTTCAGGCCATGGCTCTTTCTCCTCCTACGGAAAATAAGCAGCTCCCTGGCTGAAACATGAGAAGACAAAACAAACCCCACACAGAGCCACAAGAAATACAAATACTGCCTTTGCAGGAGACTTTCAGGAGGGGGAAAAAAAAAAATAGATTCACTAAAACATTATGATTAATATATTTGCAAACAGACTCTCTCCCCCTAAGGACAGCCTGCAGGGGAGTTAGCAAGCTGATGTATTTAGGTGAGATACACCAGAAAACGTGATTTTTATCAAATTTACCTCCTCAGTTGAAACAAATTCAGGTTATTACCAAACAAAACCCTGCACAAAGCTGTAAAAGCAGGGCTTTTGTCCTGCTGCACAGGAGGAAAAACAGGGTTGCTTATTACCCTGTGAGAAATGCCTACAGGAATCCTGCAGCAGGTTTTGCTGATACACTGCTTTAACTGTCAGCAACAGACAGAGGGACTTCGTTCTAAGTTACACCTAGTAGGGTTTGTCAGATTTCATAACCAGCTAAAGAAGTTGTAAATGGCCATGGGTCATTCAGCTACTTAAACTAAAGGCAATTTTTTCCCCTATCATAGCTTGATAGCAATACATAAATAATTAAATCTGAGATAAAACAAAATTAAAAGCAAAATAACAAGGAAGCACAGATTTTCACCCTGCTGCCCTAGGTGCGATGGAAATATTACACGTTATTCTTTTCTATGGACAGGAAATTGAAAGACAGCCGTGCTTCCAGGCATTCAATTATTTTTGGTGAAAAAAAGTCTTTGAAAAAGCCCCTTTTTGTAACTGAAAAGCTTTATGGATGCTCTTGGTTCCTGACCATTTCAAATCTCAAATGAGTCGTATCTACCGAAATGACCATTCCACAGCGGTAAGAAGTCAAAAGAACAACTTAGTGTTTATTTATCTTCGGCACATGCCAGAGGTTTAGGTCCAAATTGTCTTGCACAAATGCTAATATTGTTGTTCATCTGGAGATACCACATATATTTGGTCTAAAATCTCCGCTCTGTCTCACATACTACACCATACTGCATGTACACCTACACATACATCTGCATGGCAGGCATCAACTTAGGAAGCCTTTAACATCTGTCACACAGTATCCTGTGCTTATAGAAGTTCAAGCAAAGCCAATTACCTTTCCTTCTTAAAGCATCAGGCTGTACTTGCCAGCATGAGCATATACATCACACCTGACAATATATGGGAGCCACCCCTGGGAAATCCAATGATCTAATTGAAACAAGCAGGCTGTCTTGGAAAGCATTTATTATTCATTGTCACTCCATTAATATTGTATGGCATAGAAGTGATCGCACTGAAAAGGTTACTGTCAAACGAGTAAGGAACCTCTTTGTCAGTACAGGAAGGTCAACATCTAAGACGAGGACAGAAGCAGCTAGTCAGTCATTTATATACACCACGATGAAAAATGACAGAGCTGGAGACAGACCCACCACTAGAGCCTCACTTTGAATTATTCAGTAATCCTTTTGTTCTTCTCCATGGAACCTGACAGTAGTTTGCATATTTTTAAATTGCCCTGATAAGGCCATGGGAAATGTTCTGCTGATAAAAGTGCAGAATACAAATTGGAACTGGATTTACTTAACTGCCCACAATAGATCATCCTGACACACTTTCCCCTTAAGCAACAACATGGAGACAAAAAAAGCAAGCAGTGTGTATCCTGAAGTGTATATCAGACAAATGTTTCTATTTCAAGCTAAAACATGAGTCACAAGGAAGAAAGGAAAGGCCTAGCAGAAAACCTTTTTCATATATGCATATGCACGTATTAAAACAAGATCATCCAAGTAATTTAATCTCTTAATTTTTCCAGTAGTAAGGATAAAAACAGGCCCTAATGAAACGTAGACAAAACTGTCTGAAACGAGGAAATAAAAATCTGGATGTACGGAAAAACAGAAAAAGGAATACCCAACATGTTTATGTCTCACCACTATGAATCCCAGACACTGATTCCACAGCGGAAGTTACTAACCATTAAAGCAAACACATTGGGGGGGTGGGGAGTAGGTATGTCCCCTTATTCTAAAGGAACAATGAGTGCTTTATCCCAACTGCAAGCTGTAACTGAATTCTGGTGGCTTCCCGCTTCTATGCATGGGATTTGGAGAAGGACTGTGATGTCACACAGTAAGGAAAAATTACATACAATATTGCAGAATTCATCCCCACCCACCTGAAACCTTGAGAACTGGGAAATAAGCCAACAAAACCTCATTCTTCAAGAGTTTTGCAAAAAGGGGACAAATTGTCATCTTTCCCAGCTCCTCCCCAGGACAGTACATATCAGAAAGGAAATAAAAATAAATGCACACGTTGGTGCTTTTGGGTGCCATCTTTTTGGTAGTTTTCTTCTGGGGCAGAGGTGGTATAGCAGACAAGATAGCAAAAACATTATTTTTAAAAATCATTTCTTATATTCTGTCCTTGGAAGACAACGGGTGGTTTCTTTCTTTATTAAGGGCCCCAAAGTGCAAAACATAAACCACTTCTAGCAGAAATGAATGGGGAAGATAGCAACAGAGGCCAGCCCCTTCCCCCCCTGCTCATCCCCCACCAAGTGTCGTGCACATTGTTCTGTTTGAGGTCCTACAGACCCAAACTGGTACGTTCCCCCACTGAAGTACCAGCTGGACCCAAATGAAACTTGGAGACTCCACACAAAAGGCTTTCCAGACAGGGCAAGACACAGACTGTGAAGAACATCTACTAGACTCATTCCAGCTCACACTCACTTCCAACATCCAGGATTACTGCAGGATCAAGTTGAGATAACTTTGGGGAGGGCAGAGGGGAAGGGATTCAATATGAGATGATCCCTCTGTCTCTCCTGCCACTCCACCCCATGCTTCCTGCTTCCCAAAGTTACTTTTATGGCAGCAGCCTGCACCATCTGCACTAGGCAGTTCCAAACTGGGAACTGACTGATTTCACCCTTACCACAATTTGTGAAATGAGAATGTTGTCAGTGGTGCATTCACTTCAATTAATGCCCAAGAAAACCACTTTCCTAGAATTAAGATTCTGTGAAAGCAGGGAGTGGAGGGAGGGGAAACCTAACATCTTTGAAAGGGATAATAATACCTAATCGACTAACTTTCTGATAATTAATTAAAATGTTAGCAGTTCTCTAATTGAAAAATGTTGAATGTATTCCCCTGAACATTCCATTATTTTTTCCATTACATTAATCATTAGAGGACACCTATTACAGATTACCCCTTTTCAAACCCAATCTTCCTGATAAAGAGAGTTAGGAATACTGGCAAGGTCAGATGCCCAGCTAAATCCCAATGAGAGAAGTCAACCAGCAAGTATGGTGCTCAGTACGATTTAGAAAGTGTCAGACTATGAAGAAGATAAATGATCGCTTTCCAAATTTAAGGCAGAACACACGAAGTCTAGTGCACAAGTCAGAACTTTCGTACGAACAATGTATTTGTCTCGTGAGGTGGCCCACACACTAGCCTATTATTTCCCTACCATCTTGAAAGAATTAAGTTAAGCAAAAAAGCTTTAGGCAGGATCTATTTAGACAAAATACAGAAGGAAGGGTGGGTTTTTTCTTCTGTAGGTGATCCATGTTCCATAACATCTCAGTGCTCTCCTTCAATTATTTTCTGCAGGTTACAAAGAATTTACTGCATATTATTAATAGTGGCATTAAATATACAGCTCATACTTCATATCAGTGTACATCTATTTCTTTTCAGATGAACAGAATTCATCACAACCTGAGTTCATAATCACTTGAACAGTGAATAAATATATTTTTCATGAGCATAAGTTATTTTCGTAGATGTTGCAATACAGGAGCTGCCTGTGGGTTGTTTCTTAATTGATAACTTTGGAGATCAGAGGGAGAGGAACAGGCTGGTGTGAAGCGTGTTCCATCACACCCAGGAGACCGCTGGCATCGCTGATATTTCTTTCTTTCTACCTGCTTCATCATTTTGTTTAATAAATATGAATGGTCACATACTAGTAGTGTTATAGGTACCAGGCATCTGTTCTGCCATATTTCACTCACTGTGATATGGAAAAGTCATTCCAGTGACAAAAGAAGTCTACAGCCACAATTTAGGACATGCAGCAAGTGGAAGGGGTGCTTATGATTTTAGACTTTCAGGCAGTATGGCGTGGAAAATGAGGTTTAGGGAAGAAGTACCTGGGGGACTGGAGCCCTGGATGAGGCACAGAGATTGAAGTCACCCTCACCCCCATTAAAGTGCCTAGTTCAGCAATGACAAGGTGACTAGCCCTTAGGAACAGTTTTGGGACAGAACCTTCCCATGACAAGACTTACTGCGTTTATGTAATAAACAGCCATAGATGGCAACAGAAGCTGAAAGGATGAATCGTTTCTCCATGTAATGAGTGTTTATTAAACAGACATCACATGGGACCTGTGGTAAATTACAGCTTTATCTTTTCTTCCCACTAGCTACTTGGAAACCTGGCAGACTGGGCAAAGTAGGCACAGTCTATTAGCATTGTGCTCAAGGAGCTAAAGGTAAACAGAGGTTGGTAACAGTTTACCCAATTTATGCATCTTTTCTGAGTCTGTTTTATTGTCTGTTATTTCCTATAGCAGAGGATCCAATCATAAACAATTTTGTGCTAAACTCTACTCTCAGGTATTTCATACATAAACACAAAATAACGCCATGGTGTTCCACGGCACCAACAATGTTCTATTTCATTACCTGACCTGGCAGAAATGTAACCTGACTGCTACCGCTCCAGATAATCTTTGTTCCTAATATGTGAGTAGCCAGCAGGTTATCTAGTTTGATAGTAACTCGGGCAGCACTGCAGCAACCACTTGCCCAAAGGGTACTTCAACAGCAATCATCACTAGTGGGAGTATTCCATGTACAGACTACGAGAAGAGGCCAGAGAGCCTGCAAGAGGTTGCGAGAGCTGAAGGAGATCACTCACAGAAATCCTATACCTCACATTATGACAAAGGTCAGACAAGGTTGATTGCCCAAGTCAGCTGGCTATCCTCAAGCCAATACAATCAGCAGTACCTTGGCATGTTCTTTTTCAAAAAATACGCATTCTTCTGTAAGCCTGTATGGAATATCTCCCTCATCATTTATTGAGTCATGTTTTTATAAGTGATTGTGAATTATTAGCACTGCTTTCCACTTCATGCCTTTACATCTTGCATCATAACCTGTATCAGCTTCACCGTCCAGGTCCCTATTAAGATTAAACTATCTTTAAAGAAGCAAGTTCTCCGACACCCTGCCCACTACCATGCTTTGGGCTAGTACAAAATAGCATCTAACGCTAATTCTTTCACTAGGTGAGCTTTGTGGAGAAAGAAATAGTTAACACCATTCTATTCACAAGAGCAAATGAAGTGTGCAGTACTCAGGTCTAGCAGTCAGAGCCTAATCACAAGTATACTTCTTCTCAGACAGAGGCTGTCAGGGGTAGAAGTGGGGTGTTAGTTCGCTTGGGAACTATTGCATGGTCAAGCTAATCACAAGCTGCAGCAGAACCTTATAATTCTTATCTGGCATTCCTTACTTATATGGCCTAACTAGGTTATGCTTTCCAAGCAAATTATTGCCCATCTTCATTGTTTTAAAGTCATCTTGATCCACAGGGAGATTATTTCAATGAGTCAGAAATGAATAAATAGAAGAAATGACAAGCTGTTAAGTGTTGTCTTCTCTAATGGCACTTCTCCAATCACAATGGGGTACCAACCCTTGCCGGTACCTTCAGATGTTAAACTATATCTAATAAAGAAAAACACAAATAAAAACCAGGAAAGCAAATGAAGATTCATGTTGACTAAATGAGTGATAATGCCTATAAGTTTTCTCAAAAAAAGTAACATTTCTGCTATGACATACATAGCAATGGAAAATGTTTGCCCAATTAACATGCTGTTTTGAATATACAGCAAAACAGATTATAGATACCCATCTTTACATCATCAGGTTCATCCACTGGCAGCCCATTGGTATGAATGTTGGGTATCCGCTTAGATTTAGCAGTTGGATCCCTCCTAATCCTGATGCCTACAAACCACAGAACAACTCCACCTGAACACAGAAAACAGTGCTTCTCATCAAGACACAGCATCTTGTGGATTCCAGTCTGGGAGGCGGTGAGTGAACAGGCTAAGTACAAGCAACAGTGAGTGAACAGGATAAGTACAAGCAATTTCACTTCCATTGGTAGCTCCAAAGACGTTCAGGTCTTCAGCAAATATCAGACTACTTCAAAAGAATAGTGGATGGAACTCCGAACAACAAATACTAATTTGGTAAGCTAAAAAAGACAAAAACAAAACCAGTTTTTACTTGTTCTCTTTTCTAAACTTCCCTAAGAAAAATCGGTCCCACAGCTTCACGTATTGAGCAATAAGTTTGCTCAGCAATGGTTTAATGTGGAAACCTGTACAAACTTTTTGACTGTGATTATGGTGATACATTAGTGTTTTCAATCGCTAGTTGAGTTTATGGTCCTTGCACATGTCACCTAATATACAGCTTGTCTTACACATACAAAGGATACATTAAAACTGCAAACACTTGCCCATGGGACAGAATTCTTTATGGCTTAATATGCTTATGGTTGTAATAAAATTTATTTTAGGAGAAAGTAATAAAACAAAATTCAGGGAGTAGAATAATGGGATAATTATGCTCTAAAACCAAATGTGCTTTCTTTATGTCACCATTTCATCAAGTCAAAATAATTTATTGTAGTAGCGCCTCAGTAGCACAACTGTAGTTAATGGTCAGTTGCCACTTCCATTATAAACCCTGCTTTTCAACGACTTCATATAGTTCAGGAATTCTAGCTTGTATTAAAGTAGAACTTGGCATATCACAAGTTATCAGCACAGAGGCAGTTCTCCACACCTAATATAGTTAAAATCAATTTTTAACACCAGGACAAAGTAAAATCCATGGGGCCACAAGTTGGAGGAAAAAAAGCAGCCCTGTTATGTACTAGAAGAAAAACAGTACCATGTATTTCACAGCTTACACAAGGAAGTCACGCCCTGACTTTCTTGTACATCCAGAATTTTTATTCACTAGTTCAGGAGATGAGGAAAAGAGGATCAAGAGAAATTTCTTAAGTAAAAGCAGACATCTGAAGAAGAAGAAAAAAAAAAATATTTAAAAGCACCAAGAGGATTTCAGCTCTACATCACTAATAGTATCCTGGGCAATTTTACCTCATATAAATTAATAACAGCCAAGGTTTTTTTGAGAGAAAATTAGAAGGGGCATTCTCTAACACATTGCTGGCATGCAAATGAGGCAGTAGTGACATATGCATTCCGGCTAAATCTTTGGTAAGTCCCAAGATTTTGAAATGAGCCTTACAAAAAGAGATACTGTCATTTCTCATTCTTCCAATTGTGCCCTGCTCCTGCTTCTTCCAGAAGCAGTTGGAGCTACAAAGTTAGTTCTGGCATGTTTCCCTCAGCACCATCCCTTCCCTCTTCTCTTGCTTGGGCAGAAGCAGCCCAGTTCTGGGCCAGCCACAGCTGATGGACCTTGGGATGGCAAAATCTGAGTTACCCTACACTGCTGAAAAGCCCCATGCTGGCTGTGTTTGCAGGAGGAAGATGCTGCTGGTAATTTCAGCAGTGCCCGTACTGACAGCTGAAGTTAAGTCACCAGCTGAGCTGTGCATCTGACAGGAAGGAGAGATCCTGGAGTCAGGGAGAAAACGAGGTTCCAGCAGCAGAGCAAAGCTTTGAGTCAAGAAGAGAAATTATGATTAGTTTTTAGCAAAACCACGTGGAAGTCTGTTACATGTATTAACTATGATCTTGTGTACTCTTCTTTTGTGTCTGACTATTAAAATTGAATTGACATTCGGCATCTCTATTAATCAGAAATCAGTAATACTATCCTCCTGGAGACATGTTACAAAGTAAAAAGGTACTACAGGTTGATCTAGAAAATCACGACCTCCTTCCCTATTCAGTGGCAAGATTGGAGGGAAGTCCACATAATCTAAACTTCCATATTTATTCTGAAGCTTTCCAATTTACCATTTCCTCACATCAAATATAGATTAGTTTCTTTAATTTCCCCATATGAATTCATAGCTGAAATGTTTGACTTGCCCAGAACTAATTGTCTGTCAAGAAGATATTTTGCAGCCAAGCAGATAGCTTAATTGGATATTTAATTTAACTGCAGGCTTTGTTTCTTCATATTTGAAGTCTTATTCCTTAATGTTTGCTAAATTATACATTCTGAACACATCCTCAGATTGTCTGCCTTTAAGTGAGTGTTCTGTTGTTCTTTGAAAATAAACATGTTTCATTATTAGCTTCTAGCTCCCTGCCATTTCTGACGTGATTTTCCCATATTCAAAAAAAAAAAAAAACACCCCACCACACCACAAAAACCACCAAACATGACAGGCAGATCCCTTCAGGAAATAAAACACAGATTGACTCTGCTGTGTCCAACCAATTAGCATTTGGAGAATTACAAATACAACCTAGAAATATTTCATTTATCTGCAGAGGAGAAATGTCCCTGGTACTGTAGGGGGCACATCTGGATAGCAGCACAGATCTGCAGAGGTCTAGTGAGGGCAGGCTAATTTCAGTTGACCGAACAGGATACTACCAAAATCTCCTGCAACTTACACGATTCCAGAGTCCCTCTAAGACTGTACATTGACGGCCACGAGCTTCACTCTAGAGCTTAGTGGGTGCATTAGCTCTGCCACCTCCCCGCCGCAGCCACCTATAGAGCTAGTGCTCTACAAGGCCAGGGCCAGTCTTGCCTCCAGACACAGGTGAGCCGTACAAGAAGCCAAGACCAAGGAAAAATAGTGGAAGTCAGTATTTCATCCTTTCTTTTTCCCTTCCCCCTGGACCTTTCACCAGGAAAAGAAAGATGCAGTTTCAGATCCCAGCCTCCTTTTCCCTGTGTTGCTGTCAAGGTCTAGACAGTTCTGTGTATTGGCAAATTATTAGCCCAGCGCAGTCCACGCAACATACTACCATCATAAGTTGCCAAAATCGAGTTCAGTGGCCCATGTTATAATCAAAGGAGGAATCTCTCTGGAGTGTCCTTGTTTTCACAGATCCTTAGCACTCTCCTGATGAAGTTTTTAGTATTTTTGTGTAATGATCAGAGTATAAGAGAAAGAGACGTATAGTCAAAATTTATATCCCATAGCATATGGCAAATTGGATAAAGAGCACAGTAAACTGAATAAATTATAAACAGGGATGCTTCTGATTTTATTATCAACCTTGTCTTTGGGCATATGTTGTTCTCTTTGAAGCTGCACGGCTTGCTGATAATGGTCTCCCTCCTTCTAATTAGTGCAGCGTATGTGATCTCCATTGTGTAACTGCAATTTTTCAACATCACTTATTCAGATGCTATTGATTTTCAAATGTATCTAATTACATGACACTCAAATTTGTTTCTAAAAAGCTTTTTATCTGCATGAGATAAGAGCAAAATAATGGTGTTGAGTGCAGTGACAATCAGGAAACCCACTTCCATAGGTCTTATATACACTTACAAGTACATCGTGCTTCTAGTCCCCCAAGTAAAGCCAATCAGCTCACAAAGCTCAGAACGACACTCTAGCATTAGATATTGCACCTAGGTTTATAGTCAAAGCAACATTGGTTCCGCCTAGGATGATCTATCCAAAATCCACCTGGGATTTGAAAGCAGTGTGCTGCGATGACTTTTTCCATCTTTAATCCTTGTGGTTACTAATAACAAGGTAACCTTCAGGACTATTTATACTTGCTTTTAAACAAGATCTAGTTTCCATATTTCCATATTTTCCTTTTACTCCATTTCACAACAGAACTTGGCATTTTTGAGCACATTCATTGCAATACAGTTTCTAATCCCTTCATCAGGGCTTGGAATGCAGATTTCTGAGAAATCAGTGCAAAGTGAAACAAATCCGCTCTACAGAGCGGGATGCACAGGATGAACTGAATGTTCAGCTTAAGGATGAAGGCAACTTTAATCTAGCTGTAAAGCTCTGTTGTATGATGCTCTGACAAAAAACAGGCACTGCACATAATATATGACTCGAAAGGCCCATGTAGTCAGAACAGGAGCAATAATGGTCCTATCAGTTCAAAATGATCTGATTAAGTGAACCACAGTCTTTTGACTAAGTTATGATAAAAATGAGTAACAAACACCTACTGAAATCAAGACAGAGTACACTGTATAGATGGTGAATGACACTATATATATACAGAGAGCTGAGATGTTGCCTTTCAAATAGTTAATGAATAATTAATGGTGCACTTGATGAAATGAATTTGCTTATTTTCATAATTTCCATACTGTCAAACCCTTTGCACCTACATCAAAAGAGGGGACAGGAGAAGGGAAAGAAAAATGGCAATTTGTTTGAACGCCTGCTTCATTAATATTCAAGATCATCCATTTTAAAGCAGCCATTTGCAAATCAAACAGCCAGTGTGTGCCATTTTGCATATCAACGATATTAATATGAACAACATCAAATTTCAATTACAAGCACATGGAGCCAAAATCAGCTCTCAGACTGAAGTAGGATAGATGAACAAAATTGTTCTAAATCCTTAGTGCAGGACTTCATAGAACTTGAAAGCATTCTCTTTGATCATAGTAAATTATTCCTTTGTCCTGTGGGACAACGGAATGAGACATGAAGGATTGTATGAATAACACAAAGAATGTATTTGGTTTCCCTAGATTTACCTGATTCTCTTCTACTTTACACCACGTTCATATCAAATGAAAGGAATAAAACCAATAGAAAATGAGCTCAACAGCCTGGCAAGTGCTGCTGCCCATGTTCACACACACCCTTTGCAGCTTTTATCTTACATACTTTATCAGTAAAGTGGGATCCCTTGAAAATATTTATCACACCTGTTTCTGTGAAATCGTAACATTAAATATTGGATAAAAATACACAGAAATCTCCTCATAGGTAGACATGCAGGAATAAGTATCCCCAATTCAGAGGGAAATTTGCATTTATTTTTGCATACAGAGTTAAATAAGTAGGTAGAAAAAGATGATTCTTACTCTTGGGGGCTATTCATTATGCAGAAATATTAGTGCTGATGTTCCTTGTGACTTTACATAGTGGCAACTTGGTTTACATCAGTCTCTGCACAGAACCAGAAGACAGAGACTGTCTTCTCAGTAGCTCTTTATTTGACGTGTGATCAGTGCAAGGCAGTAGTGAAGGAAAACCCTCAGTGACAGCATCAATCCTTACTCCTCCAAGTGGGCAGCAGATAGCTCCCAGTACAGACAACCCTGCTTTGTGGTCAGGCTGCTCTATTCTCTGTTCTCTTCTCCTGCTAGTCTACACTTCTTTCCTAGGTTAGCACCAATAAGGAAAAGCTACAGTAAAAGACACCCAAAAGTAGTCACCAAAGCTTCTCTGTAGGGCATATTAGTTGATGTCACTGCAGTAGCTATGATCTAGTTGCTTTGTCAAGCTCTAGAAAAGCTGGTACCAGGCTGTTATTACACGATTTCAGCAGATAGGCATACCCCGAGCCCATACTGTATCTTAATTGGGCCACAAAAATACCCATCACAAATACTGTTTTGCAGAAACATTGTCAATGAGTAAACAAAGAATCACCACCATAAGCTAAGCATAAGTACAAACTTACTGGTAGCTGTTAATTTATTTTAACATATTTTCCAGCATTCACAGTACTTGTTAGTGGACCAATAAATGCAGAGAATCATTCTTAGATACAGAAGTAAGATTAAAGGTCTCCCTTTAAATTCAGGTAAGAAAAAACCCAATATGTTTTGCATGTTGTAAACAAAAGTGCACTTTCCCTCCTAGAAGCTTCTGCCAGAGTTTGGCAGGAGTTCCAAGTACAGTTAAGTCCATTACTCTTTTCCCAAACTAGAAAAGATTTATTTAAAATAAGTGCAAGTTATCAGGAAGTCATCTGGATTTCAGCTACATTAAAAAAAAAAAAAAATCTCTGGGGCTCAAGCATGTCTTCTGAAGCCATTAGCCAGAGCTGCTTATTTCAGAGCTCCTGGATACAGCCTAACTGCCAGTGCTGAAAGTGCTGCCAAGGCACCACAGACAGGACAAAAGATTTAAACAAAACAAAACAAACAAAAAAAAAAAAAAAACCCCACCAACACCCCCCCCCCCCACCAAACACTGCTGCACTCTAGTGAAAACAGGAGAGGCTGCACTCTACCTGGTGAAATAGGGAACCTTCTTTCCACTGTAGATTCTGTCCAAAACATTGAACATGGCAGCAGCAAATTATTAATGCGCTGCAGTGATTTGTAAACTTGCTAATTGTTAGTTAATTTTCCATCCAAACTGTGCCATTACTGGAGTAAATTGAAATCAGAATGAGCAAAGGAACTTACTAATTCTAGTAACAAACCAGTCAGAGCTTGAAAGAATCTTGGTCCTTGAGTTTCCAGTTTTGGCCACTTCTGCCTGTTCAGGACTGCCTTACTACATGCACTAGGAAACCAGGCAGAGCGATCCATCACTCCAGTGTGTAACACATCAGTTTACAAATGGAGGCTTCACAAGATGTGACTCAGTTTGTATCCATAAAAGAGGATGTGAGGATCCGCATGGCACATTCACAAACAGTACCAGGCAGGACAAGACGAGAGTCAAACAAACCTGAAGAATGAGGGGTTTTGGATAAAGGCCTAAAAGACCACATAAGAAGGTGGCCCAAAATATAAGCTCTGTTGATAAAGGACAAAAGGAGTCTCAGTGGTCTCTGCAACATGAAGGTGAACATGGGATGTGTGTGTATGTGCGCATACTGGCAGCTACTGAACGGTTTGGTGTGACCAAGCGGCATTGTAATAGTAATTTTGAAGTGATGCATGAAAGGATTGAGTCACACAACATTTACAGCAGGCTATGGAAATGCTAGGAGGTAGATCAGGGGACTATCTGGGTGGGGGGGGAACACGACACCAACAAAAAAAGTGTTATAAAATACCTTGTAGCCCAAACACTTCATTGCTGGTAGGAGGAAGTATGTCTAGACATCACAACAAAGGATTCAGCTGCAGACACTCAATGAAGCCATCCACAGAGGCCAGTGAACTGCAGCAAATTGATGAGTTGGAAGAGCAAAAGGCCAAAACAGCAAAGATCTGAGCTACAGAGCCCAGGCACACAGCAGGGAAGGCTAAGGATCAAAAATGCAATTAAAAGTCTGAAAACAGGAATGGAAATATTGACTAGGAAAGTTACAGACCTTCAAATGCAGAGACAGCACGTAACTCCACAGAGAGAGGGAGAAGCATTAAGGTCAACCTAGGCAGGATTTCAGTCAAGAGGAGCAAGCTAACACCTGGTCAGAGGCTAAGAGGGCATGAAAATTAATCTCCAAATGCTGCGGAGGAGCTAGCCTGCTGAAAAAGTAACATCTGGTTTAAACTGGACAACCCAGCAGACTAGGAGGTACAGTATACATATGTGCTGGGTTTGGCTGGGGTACAGTTAATTTTCTCCATAGTCGCTGGCAGGGGGCTCTTTTGCATTTGTGCTGCTAACAGTGTTGATAACACAGGGATGTTTTGGTTACTGCTGAGCAGTGCTTACACAGAGTCAAGGCCTTTGCTGCTCCTCACCCCACCCCACCAGCGAGGAGGCTGGGGGTGCACAAGTATTTGGAAGGGGACACAGCCAGGACAGCTGACTGACCCCAACTGACCAAAGAGATATTCAATACCACAGAGCATCATGCTCAGCGTATAGAGCTGGGGGAAGGAATGGGGGGTCCTTCAGAGTGATGACCTTTGTCTTCCCAAGTCACTGTTAGGTGTGACGGGCCCTGTTTTCCTGGAGGGGGCTGAACACCTGCCTGCCCATGGGATTGGGGAATGAATTCCTTTGATTTCGCAGCTTTTGCTTTATCTATTAAACTGCCTTTATCTCAACCCACGAGTTTTCTTGCATTTACCCTTCCAGTTCTCTCCCCCATCCCACCCAGGGGAGAGTGAGCGAGTGGCTGTGTGGGACTTAGTTACTGTCTGGAGGCACAACATCCCATACCAGTAAAGTAGTCAAACTGGCTAAATATTTTTATTAGAACAATGACTAAATGCTATTCATTACTTCTGATAAAGACAAAAATATTAAGAGAATAGTAAAGATGGGGTTATTCACTCAGCAAGCACTGCTGACCATGGACATTGCTTACATATGTGAACCTGTTGTGGGTTAGTTCCCATTTCATTCAGAAAGGAACAGCCAACCCATTTTGTTACCTGTAGCAGAACTCATGTTTCATTAAAACATCTTTTCCAGAAAAGCTATTTAGTCCTGTTTCAGCAATAGAAGTAACAAAATATATTTGTGCCCAAGGCTTTTTCTTCTATTCATTGATCCAAATGTGTTTTCCTTTCTTTCTAATGTGAATTCACATGACTTAAGTTTCAGGTCCCTTTCTACTCGGTTACAAACACTTATTGGTATCTCTGCACTAATTTCTGGAGCTGTTTAATACCCAGGATTTTATCTCCAGGAATGCAAAAAAAAAAATCTTTTTCATATGCAAAGTGGATTGAACTCACATGTTTTCAATTTGAAGACATTCTGAAACCTCCCAAGCATTTTTATAGATCTTTCCATATCCTCTAATTTTGCAACCTCTATTTTAAAAGTCTCCGAGACTATATGCAACAAAGGTGTTTGCCTCTGGTTTCCTCAAAGCCAGGCTCATTATTGCCCAGAGTCCCATTTGTTCCTGTTGCTCTGGGGCACCACATTTCTGTTGACTGTCCAGTATATTACCCTCCCAAGAGTCCCTACCAGATTTTTCTTCCTCCAGGGTATGCATTTCATTCAACATCTATCACAGCTCATGTACCCATTTAGACTGCACCGGATGGGACAAAAATCCTGATTTATCACTCCCCTAAGTCACATGTCATACCCAAACAATACCAAGAAGCTTTTATGTTACTTTGTGACCACTGAATCAATCCATCTATCATCAGGTCTAAGAACACACCACACAGAGCCCTGGACGAAGCAAATTATGTCCTATTGGCATCTACCTTTGAGATTAGTCAGTTTGCCTATTCCTAATCCATATGTTTTAGAATCAAAACACTGACTTCTAAATCAAATGTCTCTTTAAAGAGTTTAAAGGAATTAAATTAATGCAGTTATATCCAAATTTTTAATCTCAGGAGAAAGTTAGGTTTGCCTAGGGTTATTTTTCTACAAAGCCATATATATATGGACTTTAATTAAAATTCTTCTACTTACAGAAATGGTATTTCTCAAAAGCTTTTAACCTTCATGCATCATAAAGTCATAGAAATTCTAAAAATACTACTTACAACTGTTCTTTTCCTATAAACATAAAAATCACTGCTTGTACCACCCACCACTCACGGACTCCTCCCTTCTGCCTCTATTTTCCCTTTACTTCTCTTTACTATTTTTTAACCTTCCATTTACATTTATTACTTTTTGTTTCCTACTTCTCTCACCAGTCTGTTCATTGCAATTGCCGTTTTCACTTCACCACTAAATGAGGAAAGTCTGCTGGTTAATGTCATCATCCATCTTGACTAAGGAATCACATTTTCATTGTGCAATGAACTTCTCTTTGGAGTGCCAAATCTAAGTTTTTCTTAGAATTTCTAAGGTCTTCAAATTTATCATTTTCTTTAAAAAACTGCTTCTATTTTTCCCCCCCAGTCTGTGGATGATTTGCACTTTTGAATCACTAGTCTTAGATCTTGAAGCAGAACATAAGTGTCACATATACGGTGCCCATCATAATTACAGTACATGCCACGATATTTTTCACAAATGGTCTTATGGAAACAAAGTGTTATCTTTGAGCGCCTTTATTCCAAGTTCCCTTGGCTGGTAGCCTTACCAAATAAGACATAAGCATAAGCAATTGACATCCAGCAGCCAGCTACCACTTCCTCCCCTTTGGCCCTTCAAGCACAGAATGGCACTCAGAGTGAGAAAGATCCGTACTGGTGGGACGGAAAGACAACAGCAGTACCACTGCCTACAGCTTCTCCTTTACATAAAATACACACACACACAGAGTGGTAGGGGTTGGAAGGGACCTCTGGAGATCATGTAGTCCAACCCCCCTGCCAGAGCAGGATCACCTAGAGTAGATCTTAAGCACAGCAAGAAGACATCTTTTCCACACATGGCAAGATATGACATTGCCATAAAAACTTGAGAGTCTGCAAATAAAAATGAGTCAAAAAATAGACAAATTCACTGGTGGACAGGTCACCGATTCCTATTTTACATAGTCTTTCTTACAAGATGTTATCCTAAGTCTTAGAAAGTCAACAGCTGACTCACAGAAGCTCAAAGGTACACCCAGTAAGGCACTGTAATTTAGAACCCATGACCTGCCCACATGCCACAGATCCAGCAGGTGAAGACTGGAAATCAGAGAGAGAAAACACTTGTGTCTTCGAATACAGCTGTATTTACTGAACTTTCACATCACACAACTGGAGGCCAAATGAGATTGTTATGAATTACTGAAAGATTCTGAAATAAGCACCATAAATTTAGATAAATACCTGAGTTACAACAAAATGACTACCCCTTTACAGATACTAGCTTGAAATCTTGACAAAATTTACACTTGATGGTCCAAGGAGCACTTAAGTAAGCAGTAGTTCTTATCAGTGTAGAACACAAAGTTTTCAATCCAAATGTTTTCAGTGGTGTTGACTTTGCAGACCTGATTTGCTTTACTCTTATTGCTTATTACTCTGTCATTTGGGCTATTCATGTCTCAGTCACATCACTAAGCAGTTAATAGAGAAACGAAATAACTCATTATACTAAAGCCTCACTATACAATTAGGCTCCATTGTGAAGCAAATGCAGTGGTCAGACAGTTATATGGGCATTATGCATTTAAAGCTGCCTACAAATAAGCACATCTAAAACAAGTGTCCAAAGAAGGGCAGTTACTTACCCTTTGTAGGTAGTTTCCCTTCTCCTAAAGTAGCATCACTCCATCAGACCTTTAGGAAAAAAAAAACCGTAAGACATCTTTTCCAGCATTGTACCATAAATTTAACATGGATCAAAACAGTAAAACTCCAATTTGAATGCTTTTTTTTTCCTCTTCTCAGTGATTCTGAATACTTTTTTTTTTCCCCCCTCTCTGTGAATAGACCGCTCCAGGGGACGCAAAAGAACTACTCAACAGTCAATGTGGCACTCTTACATAGAAATTCTATCAGTTGTGAGGTTAACTGTTTGATAGTGAAAAAAATGACAAGATAAATGCATCTAAACCTACTGCCACACTAACCAAGTAGTGCTCCATTTCCAACTCAGGGGGTCAAGCCCGCAGCACTACTCGGCACAGGATTCTGTGAGGTGTTCCATCTACAGCCATCTCCCACGAGTCCTGCCCCCTGCCCAGCCCAACGCTCCCATCTGGCCCAGAGCACAGCTCGGGCGCCTCAGCCGCCAGCCTGGTTTCTTTGCTGCTACTGACTTAGGAAGACGTAGGAAGGTACGTGGCGGCTGGGTCATGATGTCTGGCCAACCACAACTCTCAGATAAAGCTACGAACTTTCAAAGGGAGGACACCAATGCTGGCAAGAATGGGAAAATCCTCGGGGGGAGGGGGGAGAGGAAACAACAACCAAAAAAAAAACCCACACCAAAAACACCAACCTTTCTCCTACTTTTAAAAAGATCATCTTCTCAGAATTCAGCCCTTGTTTTCTAAGGGTTGTGTGCAAGATTCCGGCAGGGACGAGCCGGCCCACAGAGGCCGACCAGCTCGGCTTCAGCCCGCGGCACGCCGGGCCCTGTGGTCAGCCTGGGGGCATGCGCAGTTGGGAAGGCGCCAAAACGGCCCGGGGGGCGGGAAGGTGGTTGTGCCTTTGGGCTGGCTGATAGCGGGTGGTTGGCTTCTTTTGTCAGCTCCTGGCGCGAGCAGAAAAGCAGATTTTTTTTTTTTTCTTAAGCACAACCTTCAGTTTAATGTCTGGGGCCTGAAAACCTTTGGGTCATGTTTCTTACATCCATGAGTATGGAACATACACTTTGAGTACATCACCTCAGACACATCTTGTCTGGAACCTAGCTGCTGTACCTGAGCGTATTCAGGTCTTCTCTGTAGTGTCAATAACAAAAACCAAAAGTGTGCCCACAAAAGCAGAATTTCTGGAAGAACAGAAATTCCCTTTTTGAACAAAATTCAGTTCCGACAATTTCTCCTTTGGTCATGCAAGTTCTTCTTGAGATACAGTTAACTCCATAAGCAGAACCGTGACAAGTTTTTCTTGCTGCCTAAGTCACACTCTATCCTAGCATAAACACCTCTGATGTTAGTCAGGATGTTGCTTATAATTATCTGGAGATGCAGATCTGCATGAATAATTTATATATTGGGTTGGTAGCAGAACCAAAATATACATTAAAAATTCATTTAGCTCATGCCAAAAAAAAAAAAAAGAATATCAAGGTGTTTTAAGGGAAGACAAACCCAAGTTCCCTTTTTTAGGTCAGTCTAGTCTTATTCTGAAGGATTTTTGTGGACTAGAGCTTTAAGAATAGCTTAATTGTAAACATTTGTTTCAAGTTTTTAACAATCAACATTTCTGAAAATTCTTCTGCCGCTTTTGGAATACTACATTTTATATATGAAAATACAACCTAAGTTTCCGGTGATTTGTCTCTTCTGAAATACATTCTTCAGGCAAGTTTCTTCTCCAGAAAAAAATCCCTCTGTCCTAATTGCACATAGGTCTCCTTGCTTCCCCACTCTTAAAGTTACAGTGCACAGAAATAGTGAGGAAGCCATCAGCTTCCATTCCTCAGTCCTTGCAACAGACCTAGTTGGTTTTTTTAGAGGTACAAGATTCTGTCATCCAGTCTCATACATTCTTCAGTCCAAGACAAGTTAGCCCTAGTTTACACAGATGAGCATTTTAAAAGCGTACCCAAGTTAAGTTTTAACTGATCCACTTAAAAAGTGGATCAGTTAAAACATGAAGTAACTACGTGGATCCCGAGCTGGCAGGAGCAGCAGACAGACCGTTTGGACCTGATATGTAACACTGGCCATGTGCCCTGCCATGGGGCATACAGGAAGAAATGATGGAACCCTTCTTAATCATCATCACTTTGGAAAATCCCGCAACCATGCAACAAGCCTGAAGATGCTTAGTCTTTACGGACTTTCACAAAATAAAATAAAGCTGAGTCAATACCAGATGAGGCTGTTTACACAGAGCAGCTAAAAAAATTTAAAGCCATATAGAGACAGTCAATAAAACTGTGCCTGTGCACCCATATCACGAAGCTCCTAGTTACTGTACAATTCACCTAATCCTGCACAAATGTGCTTATCTGCAGAGTCTTCACTAATACCTAATTCCAGCCTATGCAATTTTAGTTTCAGATATGTGCATTTTCTGTTAAGAAAAGTGTTTAGGATAACAGCTTTCAAAGCATGTTCAGCTACACAGGGAAGATGCACTTACTGCCTTGTCCACCTTCCATAAAGAATTAAGTACTTAGTGGTAAAAGGACTGTTCTAATGCCATGAACAGAAAAATACATTTTTGATATATGGGAGGGAAATTAAGAAAATTCACTACTTTAGGTCACCAGCTGTATTTCAGGGATAAGATCTAAAGCTCTGTCTCCCTCTGCAGTTTCAGTATTAATGCATCAAAACTGCCCATCAAATGGCCTTGATACTCTCTTTAAATCTCAAGTTTTGTGTGTGTTGCGATTTATTCATAAATAGATGTACACTTAAGAGATGTGGGTCATTACATGGGAGTATAATTAAATCTGACTGGGTTCCTACAAGCTTCATAGAAGCCATGATAAAATCTTCTTGACTTGGATTAAAAATAAATTGCTGAGTAAATTAGATTTCCTGGTGTTTTATCTAATTAATCCACCTCAACTCAAATTGGTTGGCTTTTTAATTACCAGCTAATCTCATCCATATGATGAGTTTTTTTTCTGCTTATATCTTTTCTTCTAGGTATACTATGGTTTTGACCAGGGCGGGGGTGTGTGTGGTGTTGTGTGGGTTTATTTGGGGTTTTTTTGGGGGAAGGGGGGTGAGGGTTGGGGTTTTTTGTATGGTTTTACTTGTGTGGTGTGTTTTGGGTTTTTTTTGTCGTTGTTTTGATTGGTTGGGGTTTTTTGGGGGTTTTTTAAGAAGCCTGTCTTATTTACTTGCGCAGGGATATTTTCAGAAATCAAGAATTGGGCAATGCAGGTTAAGGAGGACCTAATTTGTATTGCATTTTTCTACTCTTACATCACACTATTTTGCACAATCATAGAGCGGGGATGCAATCCCAGTACATCTAAAGTAGAAAAGGAAGACCAGTTTCATTGCTCTGCAATATATAATAAATCTCCTTAGGTTAAAGTTTCACATAAGCATCTCTCCTAATTTCCTCCAAATGGTGCTTGGGGGTGATAGTCCAAAGGTGACTCCTGAATCATTTTAAAGAGCAGAAAGTGATGTCTCTTTCTCTTCCTCCTCCCTTCCTAGCCATATTGAAACAGCAGACTTGAAAGCAACCCCAGTTTTCAGGATTTGACTGGTCCAAGAGCAAAAAAGATATTCAAGTCAGCAGAAAACAAGCAAACACAAGTTCACTGGGGAAATCTCAAAAACTCAGGGAGGTTTTACACTAATTTTAAGTTTGCTTGAATCCTGTGGGAATTTCAGACAAATTCAGATAATACTGCCTGCAGCCTACAACATTCTGACTCTTCCACTTTTTTTATTTTTACATGGGAGTCTCAAACTCACAGAAAGTGTTCTCCTGCACCACGATTCTGTCATCTTTCTAAGTCTCTGCTCTAAAAACTGTTGGTGTCTGCTTCCAGGAGGTAAAGGCTCCTGCCTTCACCACTTTGTATAGAAGCACCTTGCATAATTCCCAGGGGGAATTAAAGCCTCCAGGTAATCCCTTGAATGACAGCTTTTATCTTGCTGCCCACACACACTCATCCAACTTTACAAAAAGCTAAGTCCACAAACGCATTTATTCTTTCATCCAGACATAAAACTCAAGAAAAACATACATAAAGAAAAAGGCTGTACACTTATTTACTCACATTTGTACAGTCCTTTAACCTTGGAAGCCTTGGCAAGTGTTACTGAACTAGATCTCTCTCTACTTGTGGGTTGGGTAGACAAGTCTCCGTCACCAACTCCTTTCTCCTGGTCACTGCCAGTCAATATCCCTCCTTCCACCAACTAACAGCCAACCGCCAACACAGTGCAAAACACCCCTTGGCTCACCTTTGTCTTACCCAGGCAAGTGCTTTTATAACAGCTGTTTGTCATGTTTTCTCAGAGAAACAAAACTGCCTATCTGGTGGACGTTAAATTGTCCTGTTTCCCCAAAGACTTTCTATTCCTCCTTACAAGGCCTTCTATGTGATATTAATCTTCCCCTGCCATTTAGTCTGCTTGGAATTAATTATATTCAGATAAATCCCCTTTTCCCTTTCACCCCTCCCCAGCCAAACAATAGATAGTAAATCTGTTGTCACTGGATATTGCAAAGGTCAAAAAAAAGTATAAATGAGCTCGAGAGATTAGATGAGTCCATGGGGCTCATCAGGGATGACACGAATCATGACATTCAGTCTGCACCCGCCAGCTAGGGAATCACCAAACCATCATCTCCCAGAGAGGTGGCTGGGGCACAGACACTCTGTAGTTTCTTAAATGCCTCCCCAACCTTAACATCTATCTACTGCTGAAGACAGTTTATCTGTCTAGAGCACCTCTTATCTGATCACAGATAAACTGGGGCATGTATGTCACACATCCATTCCTATCACTCCCTCTCTAGACACCCGATGTTTTAATCCTGCATTTGGGTTGATAAAGCACAGAATAGGCACCATGCCAGAGAAATTGTGATATGGCCAAGCTCTGTCTCTCACACCTTCAGAAGTTTAGAGGAGGCAGCTCACTTCACATTTTTTAGAATCGCAGTAGTCTGCACTACTCAAAATTTGATCATTCTAGGTATATTAGAGATACAGGCTTTGTAAGAATTCAGCAGTGTGACTCAGAGAGACTGAACACATTATAATATCCCAAAAAGGCAAACTTTGCAGTATATTAAGAGCTTGTTCTGCTAAACTGAGAGTGCATTTTCTTCAGTTCTGCAATCATTGCAGAAACCTGTTGCCCTCGTGCTTTAAACTCTGCCCAGAAGGTAACCATATGAAATACCTCCCAGATTTTCTGATCTACAGTGCTAAACCCCCTCTGCTTAAACAGAGCTAGGTTTTAGTGCTAAACCCCCTCTGTTTATAACAGTAGCTAGGTCAGATTACGTGTCTTATTCCTTATCCCTGGTATAAAGAGCAGCACGGAAGACTTCCAGGTTAGCTGTTGACCAAATTTGTTATGATTCTTAATACAAATTATATTGAGATGAATTTACAGAACATAGTAGTTTGGTATTACACAAAGAATTTTAAAAGCAAACCAACATTTTTCAGTTCCTTCTAACATTTAAACATTTAAGCCAGAGATCTAAAATAGTATCTTTAGAGTGACCAAAATTTAATCTTTAAAAAAAAAAAAGTGTAAATCCAGCTCTTTCACACAGCCCCAACATTGTTTGAATATGATCTATACCATCTCTAAACCCTCAAACACAGCTCAGATTCCAAAGTCTGTTGACTTGATGTCTTAGCATAATACAAATCACAATACTCTTAGGTTATATATGAACAAAGGAGTGCTAGGCTAGTACTGTTAGCAGCCTTCGTTCATTGTCTTAAGTGTCTTACTCTCACAAGGAAATGGCATTTTGCCTCCAGAAACATCATTCACAATGCTTTCTTCCAAATCAACTGCCACCTTGTTTCTTTTACAATGCTTCAACCAAAAGCCAAAAAAAACCCCAAAAACCCAAACCCAACTTCAAAATTGAAATTTCAACAGCATAGAGAGTTTTCTTTGTCATCTAATGATGTTTCCCAGCACAAATTTCTCCTGTATTTACACAGCCACGTTTCAGGTAAATAGGAGTTATGTCCCTTACAGTATATAGCTATTTATGCCAAAGCTGGTCAAACATGCAATTGTACTTAAGCTTTGCCACCAACACAACCATGAATCACAGTTTCTGCAGACAAAGGAAGTATTTTCAACAGTTTATGCTGCCCTGAAGGAACTCTCTGTACAGCCACCTCTGTCCTACTTGGCTGCAGATGGAGAGAAGCAGAGTATGTTAACTGCTGTTAGTAGTACATCTTTGTTGGGTAAACCAAACATTACACACTAAGTACCCACACACACTTATTTTTAAAGGAAATATTAATCTGGCTTCACACAAAACAAAAGAATCCTAGGATAAGTTGGAAAACAAGGCCATTGCTTGATGTATGTAGGTACCATTGAATTGTGTCATTTGATAGTTGAACACCAGCACCTTACAAGGTGATGCTAGACCAAACAGCGGAGAGCTGTGTCCTGGCTACACTGCAGATCCAGCTCCTCTAAGCTAGCTGCAAGGTACCACGTGAATCCTGAGCATTTGACGTACCTTGTTGACTGCTTGTCTCAATACAGACTGCAGTCTTAGAGTAAGACTACGATTTTACACTCTTTACGAAGGGGCAAGGGGAATATTTAGACTTAGGTTCTCTAATCTCCATCCAGAAGAGTCAGGAAGCAGCACAAGAAGGCTGAGCATTCTTTATACTAAACATCTCATGGCAAGAGACACACAGAGCTGGAAATTTAGCGAAAGACAAAAAGATTTAAGACAACCTCAAGATTTCCATTAACAGCAAAAATTTAGAAGGAAATGTCATTTGTCACAGTCTAAAGGGTGGAAAACCTCACTGCAGGTGCATTTATCCTGACAGTATCGCTGATATCTTGCAAGTCATCTTTTCAAGGGGCTAGAGGTATTTTATATACATAAGCACTCATCAGTAAGATCTGACATGAAAATTAAAATGCAGTTGTGTAAATGTAAACAACATCTCATTAGAGAGTCAAAAACCAGATGGGGTAGTTGTTAGCTCAAGTACTATATAAAAAGGCAAGGACAGCTTAAACAGGGAGAGATTGACATGGCAAAACCACATTAACTAAATTCCTACTTAGGAGGCATTTTGACAGGATTATGTAAAACAATCAAGTTTTCATGAGTAAGCTTACCTGCAGATTACAGCAATATGCTCCCTCAAATCTCTCTATCTTTTCTGGGCATTAACATTCATATGTCAGTCTCCACAGAGCCATGAGGTGAGAGCAAGATAGATGTCGGTATTTCATGTATTTTCATAAATTTGTTGTAGAGAAAGATTAATCCAATGATATACAGGCAGCGAAGTTTGACACTATAAAGTCTATATCAGTGGCTGCAATTTAGAAGCATGGTATTTCTGTTTGAGTAAAATCTTTACAAATCCTCAGGAAATATTTATTCTGCTCATCAGCCTACTCACCACATATGAGGCATGCCAGAGCAGTTTACAAGAAAACAGCAGAGGTTATGTGTAGCTAGTAAATACTAATACATAATGGCTAGTTACATCCCCACCTATAATGCTTTTATAGCCACAGGTGAATATATACAGTGAGAATACGCAGTGTTATAGCAGCACGGATGCACACCCTGCCAAGGCTGTTTGTGGTGGACAGTTGCTTCATGTTACATGCTGACTATCTCCTCTTTTGCCATCACTGGCTCCCAAGCTGTATAGATTCCTAACCAATGCTTCAGCTTGCTTGCTGAAGCTTTGGAACCCTCCTTCGCTGGGCTGCAGATCACTCCTCCATACTGCAGACTGAAGGATTGCTCAGTGGGATAACACAACATTAGCACTATGCTGCTTCTCCTATTCCATCCTTCCAAACCACCACTAACCCCGTGAAGACATGTTGCCTGTGTCTCCACCATACCAAGGTAACTGACTTTCCCCAGTTTGGTGGTACAGTGTTCTCAGCACGTATCCTCATTTTGTTACATTATTTCAAAGAAAACATCCAAAAAACTTTTTCTGTGGCCAAATAGAAATGAGTCAACTGAATATACTACCACTGTTTAACATAAGGGGGAGGAGGAAAGGGGAGTCAGAAGAAAACCTCTTACACATCTAACATGAAGTCCACCTCTGCCGAAACTCATCAGGGGTTTTTGTAAATGCAGCCAGCTGTCATTGCTCTGTTTCCTCCAAGAGGAAGCTCAATTACAGCTTTTGTGTATATATATATGTGTGTGTATATATATATGTGTATATATATATGTATATATAATATATATATATATATTTGCTTTCATTTCACACCCCTTGCAAAGACTGTATCTTTAGCATGTCTTTCAAGACCAGACACTTAATCTTCTGGTACAACTTTTAAAGATGACTTTTAGAGATGAAATTCTAATAGGGCTAAACTCTGCATTTATGGTCCAATGAGTTTTTACTGTTTCCAAATTCCTTTTCCACACAGTTTATAGAGAAATGTTGATGTTTCTTGCCAAAATTTCACCCTTTTCCAGCTGTACCTCTTTCCTTTGGACTGGATCAAAACACCATCTATCAACTGTCTGTGACATAAAAAAAAAAAAAGAATGAATTCAAATCAGTTTTCAGATATATTGACAAAACATTTCATAAGGTTTCTCATTTTCATTGATTCAGTATTTGGTGGCAAAAAGGTCCTCCCTCTTCTGAAATTTTTAATAGTGTTATACATAGTATAGCCAGTGGGGGGGGAAAGGAAAAAAAAGAAGTCTGTTTTTCCAAACTTATCCTAACTCTTATCATTCTTGCATTCCCCTGGGTGTTAATCATTAGCCACAAGCAACTCCCATCTGACACATCAATGGGGTCCTTAGCCCAGCAAATTCTAGATCCTGCTGTAAATTCACAAAATTGCTATAGCCCTCAGGACACTAGAATTTATAGCCCACCCCATACAATTAGCCTGTCATTTGATATTGTCTGGCTGAGGTGATTTCAGTTAGAGGTTGAATTAAAAGCTCCTTCAGATCAGGACTAAGAAATACTATCAGAGTTTCACAAAAAAATAAGAATCCTGTTCTCCATCTATATGCAACATGTCTTGCACTAGCCAAATTGAATGCTATTAATAACTTATTTTCATAAGCATTCATACAGCACTATAATAAAACTAAACACTCTGAAAAAGGTTGAGGTATATTGATTATTTTTCTAATCTTCAGTGCTCCCTGGCTACCAGCAGGGTTACAAATGCACAGCTTTGAAGCAGAGAAAAAACATCAACTATCAGAAATTTTGTGTTAATCAGAAAAATACCTCCTATTCTTTTGATCTCAGTGTGCACCTTCAGTGCAGCTCCAATGCAAACTAAAGCTACCATTACTTGCACTGAATTTACACAAAAGAAATCCTCACCTTCTTCATTCAAGCACAGTGAGCATATTAACTCCTCATACCTTTCCATATGCACCCACAAAAAGGAGTCTCATAAAACCTGCTGGGTTCATTATGCCCTGCCAACTGACTTGAATGTACACTGAAGTGGCACTGCCCCGAAAAAAGCATAGTAACTTTCACATAAGGCCAACAGCGCTGAAAGCAACACAGAAGACTAGTATTTGTTTGCTTTTATGATAAATAGTTTCTTTATGTCTATTTCCCCCCACCCCCAGGAAGTGATTTTGCAGATTTCAAGGGTAGAAAGTGTCTACAGTGTTTGTACTTAGTAAGTCTGCACTTTCTAAAAAATCTCCTGGGCGTTAAAGAGGCTGCTTTGTGAAAACATTCAGAAAAACACTCACAGATAAAAAGATATCCTAGACTTCCCTGTCTCAATCTCCCTACCAGTAAACTGGAATTAACCTGTATTAGGAGATATGAAATAATTAATATGACATGACTTTTCCAACCACTACTAAAGCCTCAGGAAACTATAAATCCCTAACTCCTAATTCACACCTCCAGCACAAACAGATGTTAATTCCTCTTTTTCTGGTAGAGAAAAGAAGTCAGAAGTTGGGAGAAACCTCTTCTGATTTGTATGCTACAATATTAGGCACCTATATTTATATATGGATAACTGCCTAAGTCATCAGATATTCAGAAATAACACTGTGCCCAAAGTGTCTGGTATTGACAACAAGGATGTTTTTTCTGTTTACTGATGCAAGTCCATCTTCATTTCTTGAGTTTCACTTCGATGCTACGATCAGGGTTTGGCAAACAGGAATCTAGAGATATGTCAAAATTTTTTTTACCCTGAGGCAAACCCTTTTCTGAGAGCCAGTATAATTATTTCTCCAGACCCCTGCTCTGCCGTCATTAACTCTTTCAGCCATGAATGGCCATAGCAAGTCTAGAGCAAGTTAGGGTGTTTCCAGGCTGTGCCAGAGAATGCAACATGCTCTCTTGTGTATATTCCTTGCTGTGTTTTCACTAGGTAGAAATCAAACAAGTAGTCTGCCTAAGCTAGCAAATATAGAGGTAGCTGGCTGCCCAGCTCAGCTACTCTTAAATAGTAAGGAAAAAGTTTTAACCTTAAACAGGAAAAGATAAGAAAGGGAGGTACAGAGGCATCATGTCTAGCTAGAAGCAAGAAAAAAAGATGTCTCAGGAAGCCAGAACAAATGTTATCTAGGATATAAATAAAAAGAAATTAGATGCAACCTTTGACAAAATTGTCTGCAGACTACTTCAAGAGGAAAGCTGGAGTTTTGAATGACAAACTGCAATGGATCAGGACTAAAAAGCTTTAAGTGGTCTGTTGCTCCCTGTTGGTAGCTCAGCCAGTCTTCCCAGCCACAGGAGAGGTTTGCTATGTGCCAGGCAGTGAGCACTGGTGGTTTGCTCTGCGCCTCGGGAGGGCAGGGGCAGCAGGCTGAACCACACACATAACCCGTCAGGAGTCCCCGTTGAAACTAAGTGTGACACATCTGCAAATGCATGGGCTGTTCCATTTATTATTTAAGGCTTGCAATAAACATTTGCATGACTTGACATCTGAGAGAAAGCACACAATAACCCATAGTACTCCTGTATAACAGTTGCACCACACTGAAATTTCAAACCAGGACCTATTGATTTAATAAGATCCTACTTTTCCTCATAGTTACCTCTTTCCTGCTCTCTTGCCTTATCCCCAGCTTGGAGAAGCATAGTCTGCAACCCAGACACTAAATCTTTTCCTATGTTGTCTGTAAGTAACAGCAACAAAATGTGGTAGACTATGAAAGTGTTACAAAGCAGCTTCTGAAAAATTAAGATTGTATATAGTGATTAATCTAATTGTTCCTTGATCATCAGAGAAGTTGAATGACAAGGTACATAGAGAATATTCAGCAGACTGTCACTCTGTAACATACATACCCTTTTCAAAATCATCTCTTTCCAGTGTTATGACAGCTGTGGAACTTCCAGTACTAGAGCTTTCTGGTGTGCCTTTTGATTTCCTTATAAACAGAACAGTAAGGTGGCAAAAATCTCCATTATTTAGAATAGGGTCAAGAAACACACCAGAAAACTAAAGAGCGTGAAGTTTAACATCTGTTGCACAGTAAGTCTTGGAAATTGTCTTGAGATGAGCAGGAAGAACAGCTGAGCATACACAGTTGATTACCAACAGGCTTGCTGGCATTTTTGATTTTAAACTACCGTTTTAATGCATTTCCCTGAAGTATTGAAGCTTTCAGCAAACAGCGTACTGTTCTCAGAGATGCATCGTGTAGCGACAGAATCACGTTAAAACTTTTAACGTGCAGGCAGAACGCACAAGAAGGCATTAGAGGTGTGTCTTGAGTGTCAGATCATCTTGAGTACCTGCCCCACTGAACATACCCTTTCAGAAACTGGAGCTGAGTAGTTAGATACTGCCAGGCCGTTAGAGACACTTAATGGCTAAGGCAACCAACAGCTCCTTCTTAGGAAAGGAGATGGTTTCACAAGATCACAGAGTTGGTGAATTATCTCTGCCAGTATATGTACCAGTCCACATGTCGTGCTCGGAAAGTAGTTGCAGAGGCTCAGACCTACACAACAGAGAGAGTCAAGCATGATATTTTGTTGGAAGACAATACGCCAAAGAAAGAACGTTAGAATGCGCAAAACCTGTGAGAAAGCAGTCTCTCCCCTGTTTTCACTGAGAAACCTAATTTTGTTCAAAGGCAGTAACTTTTAAACCACAAACAAGTCAACTCAAAGACCTATTAGAGAACTCCAGAATTTCACAAGCTCTTCCCTCATGACCTTTCCTAGATATGCAAACACTTGTTCTAGTGTTGTAAGTCCAGTAGCCTGTGGGGTGTGAGACCCCAGCTCCACCCATTCCTGTGACAAAACTCCCAGTGATGATCCACAGATAGAGACGTTGCTGTCTGTATGCCTGTCATGGCACGTTGTGAGATCAAGCCTCAGAGTCCTCCTTTCCAATTGCTGAACTTACTCACATGGTAAGCCTCTCTGCCCAAACATTTAACCTGCATGTTTCAGTCCTACCCCTTAAATACACGTCTAACAATAAAATCTGTGTAAGTTTCTGTATAATGTATTCCTATTTAAAGGGAAGGCTTCATTCACAGTGTTCTCAGGTACTGACATTGACCAAGCTGTGACAAATCCCGCCCCCCCAAGTACAGTCTCTACAAATATAATGTGGGGAAGGCAAGGATAAGGGAACAATACAAGTGTGTTATCTGTACATAGGAAGAATATAGATGATCGCAAATCAGACCGCAAGAGAGAATTCAGAGTATAGACTAGAGGGCCTGAAAGCAGGATGTTTTCTCAAATGCAGCCGCTGCATCCGTGGGCTCCTTGGCCACTGTTCACACAAAGGATATTAGCACACCTTGTGATACAGCAGCCAGCCCAGGGAAAGACATCGTCGAAGGCTCTTACAAATGACCTGCTTTCTTTTGCTCTAGAACTGCAATTACTTGATGGGTTTTGTCTGCAGGTCACCTTGCAACAGCAGAGCAGTGCTTGCCACAGGCTGGACAACGCATACAAGGTTGCACAGCAGGGGATAGATGATGGAGTCACAGAATAGGACTCTGGAAATATATCTATTTAAGGCTAATCATCATCACATCTGACCTATAATGACTGGCAGCCACAACTAACCTATATATGTGTGTGCACATGTATAAGTCCAAGCATATGTGCATAGTTACACCCACTTAACATCTCATCTATTACCACATTAAAACCTAAAATACTGCAAGATCTAGCTATTCCTCATTTTCTCTGCTAGATAAGCTTTAGATCCTGTGCTTGTATCCAGGATTGATTACCAGAACTTTCTCTTGCAGCACTTCAGAAAAATACTCAGACTGAAGTCTTGAGGAAAATTCTGCTGCTGGGCTTCAAATTAAAAAGCCAACAATGATGTGTTCAAAGCCAAAGTATAACTCATCTTACAAGAACAAAAGGTCTTGGACAATATGCTACAGATTTCCATTGCCTCAGGAAGAGAGAGGGAACTTGAGCAGAAATATTTGCAATGAAGAACTTAAAAACTAAATACCTTGCTTACACATACAGAAGTATAGATGTGGTATAAGAACAAAGTGAATACAAAAATAGGTAATCAACATATCAGCTGTGACAAGAAAAACAATTATAGTGGTGTCTTGGGTTTGCGTGGCAAGGTTTTAGTAGTGAGGGGGCTGTCAGGGGTGGCTTCTATGAGAAGCTGCAAGAAACCTTCTCGCCGTCCGACAGAGCCAATGCCAGGTGGCGCCAGGATGGACCCACCACTGACCATGTCAAAGCCAATCAGCGGCGGTGGTACCACCTTTGTGATAATATATTTAAGAAGCTGAAAAAGCTGCTGAACAACAGAAACGACAGCCGGAGAGAGGAGTGAGAACAGGCAAGAGCAACCGCACTGCAGACACCCGGGTCAGTGGAGAAGGAGCCCAGGCTGGAGCAGGCTGCTCCTGAAGGATGGCACCCCGTGGGGAGGAACCCATGCTGGAGCAGTTCATGCAGAGCTGCAGCCCGTGGGAAGGACTCACGCTGGAGACTGTCTCCTGTGTGAGGGACCCCAGGCTGAGCAGGACCAGAGTGTGAGGATCCTCCCTCTGAGTGACAGACACCATGTGATGAACTGACCACAGCTCCCATTCACCATCCTCCTGCGCCACGGGGGAGGAGGTAGAGGAATGAGGAGCAAAACTGAGCCCAGGAAGAAGGCAGGGGGGCGAGGGGAAAGTTTTAGTTCTTGCTTATCCTACTCTGATTTGATTGGTAATAAATTAAACTAATCTCCCCAAGCTCAGTCAGTTTTGCCCACAATGGTAATTTCTGGATGATCTCTTCTCATCATTATCTCAACCCATTAGCCTTTTGTTGTATTTTCTCTCCTTTGCACAGCTGAGGAGGGGAGTGATAGATCAGCTTTGGCCTGGCCTCCAACCAGGGTCAACCTACAACAAGTGGGTTAGCGACACAACCAGTAAGGTGCCTCTTCCTGTACTTCCAATCTTTAAAATAATCAGTAAATGCATTAACGCTTTTCCCATGCTGCAGGAATAACAGGTTATGGGAACTGTTGCACTTTGTCAGATTCCAAGGCCACTTACCAGGAATACAAGAGGTTACAGTTCCTTATGGGATCCAATGCAAAACAAACCACTGGCTCCCCACCACTAGATGAAAAGCAAGGCTGGATTCTCCCTGCAGAACCACTGGTGATGGCTCCATTTGCCATATTGCTTTAAACCTGGCCAGCAGTCAACTACAGTACTCTGAAAGGAAGGCTCTCCTTGGAAAACCTTGTCTTGGCCAAAGACTCCAGGACTGACTCTTGTTTTTAACCAAAAAAAGAAAAGCAAGCGCTGATATCCATACACAGTTTTTACACTTTTGCAAAGGTCCTGAGAGATTTCATTTCCACTTTTAGAAAGTTTCCCATCATTTTGACCAAATTGGGTCATATTTCACATGACCTAGTCCTAGAAGATAAAAAGGGTATGAGAATATTCACCATAGGTGCCATAGATAACCTTCTGTGTTGCTTCCCTAGTGAAAGCTGAGGTGGTCAGAGGCTCCAGTTGCATGATTCATAAGTTTTGGTGGTAAAAGTGGGGCTCAAATTTCCTTACGTTTGAAATCCTTGACTACCAGGAGAGGATAATCTGCAATTCCTCTGCCTATTAAAGTAGAATTGACTTTTTTTTCATTAATTTTAATTTTATTTATTTAGCAGCCCAGATAATGCATAGCCTCTAAAAAATGTTTCTTGGTTTGCACTGCCCCATGGAAAAAAGCATCCCATAAGTGCAGGATTGAGACATTTTAAAGTTAACACAGGCATGCCGATTTTTAACATGAATGTTCAAACTGTTTCTCCCAGAAAAATATCTGAAGCATCTACTCCAATGCTTCTTGTCTCTGCTCAGTTGAACATGCTGGCATATGCTCATCTCTTGGTTGGTCCAGCACCTTAGCCCTCCTCTTACTACTGCCTAAGTGTAACTACTGGAACAAGATTAACACTTTAAAAATTAATTACTTGCTACAGACTTTAAATTAGTTTAGATTAAGCAGGACTACTCCAATGTTTCCTTGTGAGCCCTATCACAAAATACATTGTATTTTATTGTTGACTCATGTTTTAAAAGAAAGTTTCTGGTCATATCCAGAGAGGAGAAGGATAAAACAGCCCTAGAAAGCAGAAATTATGTTTTTAAAAAAGCCTGTAACAGAGGGAATAATTATCACAAAAGAGATTGTTTGACAATCGCTGTCTTCTCTTTTGCATCCCTCTTTCCTTCTACATACCTTGCTCACTCAAGCTTAAAAGAATCACTGCTGCTGAGGAAAAACCCATCATTTACGGCAAAAACACACCCCTTACGCTGAACCACATGAACCGCATTAAGCTTCCAAATGGCACTGTATTGGTTGAGGTGCCTACAGTGCAGCAGTCTGTGCCGGGGAAAGCAAGCCCTCAGTCTTCACGTATCACATTCCAGGCCCAACCGTTCAGTTGCATCTCACATATTCCCTCCCAATTCTCTTCCTCCCCATCAAACCTGAGCCAGACACAGCTGCTGCTTCTCTGGAGTCACTGTCAGACCCATGCACTGTGGGGATGAAAGGCAAGAGATTAGAGAAGTTCAGATACTTTAAGAGGACGGGGAATGAAACCAGTCAGATTCTGCTAGATCATGTTTGCCTGCAGCAGGGACCTCACGCTCGGCAAGGCTGCAGGCCTGCACGGCGACAGCAGGCAGACTTAGCATCCTCAGGAACCGCACAAGAGAAAATGTGGTGTGAGGAGGGGGAACAGGCTGCAGTGTATGGTATGTGTATAGCCAGAGCATGTCCATGGTATGCACCAAGTAGTAGTACAGGTTATAATATCCTATCCTCACTGATAAGAATACCTGGCAGTATGGTATCATTATAGAATTGCTTGACTGTTAGTATGAAATTACACAGGGCAGAACTCTTAATCAACACTGAGGTCACAAATGCCACATAACTTGTTTCTGTGAATTATGCACACCAAAAATCACTCAATATCAGGTGTGCCTTGGTCATAAAAAGCCTGGCAAAGCAAAACTACTTGGTGTGCATTCAATACGAGCAATCTGAGCCTACATAAATCAAACAGAAAGATCTTAATTCTGAAACTCTCTTGTCTGAGATTTACCATCAGGCCCCGTGTTTAAATGACTTGACCAGTCCCCTTGCAGCAGCTGTCCCACTGGTATTACACGGAATTTGTAATATCTCTGCAGAAGGGGAGTAATGCATTCTTGTTCATACTCAGCGATATTTCATTTGTCATAAAAATCAATAGATATTTTCAGAAAGGGCATTTTGTGCTCTGAATGTGCTAATGTGACATTCACTGGGCCAAATTCATCCCTGAAGCAACAACTGGCTTCCTGGCGTTCATGCTGAGCCTGATTCAACTCAGGAGCCCGGTCTTTTTTCCTGCTGTCTGGAACAGGGGAAATTCCACCCTTAGTGAGGTGCAGAAGACAGCAAAGAAATTCTGACAGTTCAACTTTAGAACTTCCATCTCTGTCTGTCATTCTCAGCCTCTTCCCAAATGAGATAGAGAAGTTTGTCTCCTGTGATTCACTCCTCACCACCCTCTCCTCGTAGGCTAGCGCTGCATCTCTTATTTCTTGGTGGGAACTTCACACACTTGGGCTGAACCACAAACATGTTACGTCTACACCCCCGTTCAATTTGCATGCTGAAAATTCCATCCTGGTAAAACCTCAGCCACCCACGCTTCACGGCACATCAGGGGTTTTCAGGGATCCCATCCACTGATGGGCTCTAAGAACAGGAGAAGGACCTTTAATCTGATACAAACAATTAAGAGAGTGAGTTTATCAGAAACACGATCGTCCCAGATCCTCAGGGGAAACAAGCTGCCTACCCACAGAGCTGAAGGCTATTCTCCACCCTGCAGGCCAAAGACCCAGGTATATCAGCAGGACATAACTTCTCCTAAACCCCCAAGGTCAGCTTCAAACACCCCTTCCCTCCACTGGGACTTGGGGATTGATGGGGTGAAGGTAGGTTAGAGCTCTGGCCTTCTGCCAGCAAGCTTTGGCAAGAGAAAGAGCTTAACTGCATGCAGGCTTCCAGGAGGAACAGCAACAACACCATGTTAGAGATATGGAAGCAAATAGCTTTCAAAAGGCTCAAAGGATGCAGTTCAGCAGTCACAAGCTAGTGATCACCAGCAGCGCTGCGCTAAGGATTGTTCCATACAAACATGTTACAAGAGTCGCAGGCAATTCCTGAACCGACATCTAAAAAAACATTTTAGTAGCTCCTTTCCACACCATTCTGCCCCTTTCATGAGGGTCTGTCCTGTCCCCCTGCAGCTCAGCCCCACACCCCCTCATTGAGGGCTGCCCCACTCCCAGCTAGGTCTCTGGCTGGGCATCTAATTGTGTCCCAGAGTCCTCCCTCCACCCAGGACTGGCTGATGGTCTTCTGCCTCGCCAGAAACACAAAGAGGGTGGCTGGCTGGCTCTTCCATGGCCAGTCCGGGCAGTTGTGTCCACTGTTAGGTTGAGAAAGAATCAGCTTTTTATCCCTCAGTACCCCCAAGTCCTTCTCCTCATTCTCTGCCCCTGTGCTTGTATTTGGGATTGCCCCGACCCAGGTGCAGGACCTTGCCCTTGGCCTTGTTGAACTCCATGAGGTTGGCAGTGGCCCACCTCTCCAGCCGGTCAAGGTTCCTCTGGATGCCATCCCTTCCCTCCAGTGTATTGACCGCACCACACAGCTTGGTGTCGTCGGCAAACTTGCTGAGGGTGCACTCAACGCCATCATCCGTGTCACTGACAAAGATGTTAAACAGTACAGGTCCCAACACCGACCCCAGAGGAACACCGCTCGTCACTGGTCTCCACTTGGACATTAAGCCGTTGATGACCACTCTCTGAGTGTGACCATCCAGCCAGTTCTTTATCCATCAAGTAGCTGGCAAGCACCCCAGACAATCCCCTTCACTCCCACTGCAATCTACTGTAGTTTAAGAGAAAATGAAAATCCACAAAAGCAGCAAACATGCGCTAGTGGCAACTTTTGCTGCAAGTCATCCCAGCCCTATTTTCCATCTCCAAATGGATCTAGCCCTTCCTTAGCACTCTCCTTCATACACCCTGGAAGACATGAGCACTGCCTTAGTGGTTAAGTTATTTGAAGTACAGCTGGACTTGATCTGAAGTGAGGATCAGAGAGGACCCGTCTGTCAAGAACAATGCACAAGCCAATGTAGGTCTCCACAGGCTAGGTGCCAGAGAACAGCCTCCTTCATGCAGTTACTGGTGTTCATCCAGGATACCAGTTCCTCCACAGCCAAACACGGGCCCGGAAGGTGATGGTAGCAGGGAGAGGAAACACCCACATAACTGCTGGCCACGGAAAGTCACTGCCTCAGGTAGGTGCGGCGAACGAGCCCTCTGTCAGTGTCTGGTATTGCTTATGCATTGATGGGTTTTTAATATCCTGCGAGGTATTTTCCACAAGAATACAACACCAACCTAGAAACCAGAGCTCAAGCAACAAGAACTGCTTGTTCCATCCTCCCAAAAGATGGATGTGTTTGTGTAACGCTGCACTAGTGCCTCTGTGTTGACCATGGATTACTGAAAACGTTCAAGGGATTTGATCTCATACTACATTGTTAAAGAAAAGGGCTTTGGTTTATTGTTGAAAAGCTTTTACAGACTGGATATATAATTCATCTAAACAGTATCTGCTCTATCAGACATGAATTCTGGACAGGTTAATGCCAGCCTGTCACACTTTTCAATGAGCAGCATCCTTATCTTGCCCATGTAATTCAAATACTGTACATAAAGAGCTGCAGGAAAAAGCCCGAGAGATGGAAGAATGTTAAAGGGATAGAATTAAAATGCATTTACAGTCAGGAAAGCAAGTGGTAAAAAATGGCACACTACACCACAGCAAAGCTGTAAAAAAAAATGGATTTTTTGGTTTACTGAGAGAACAAAAAATTTGTTTTTACTCACAGCAACATAGTGTTACTTTACACTTATTTAACTAAAGGTAAAGCATTTTTCAGTTGTTTTTTGTAAGTGAAGAATCTAAATATTATATTTTGAACTTCCATATTTTCTTCTCTGATCCAAACAAAAAAGTTTCACTTGACCAACATTTTTTTTTGTTGACAGAATAGTGGAACAAACACCTTCCCTTCATTAAGTCTCAGCAGACCCAACACGTCTGCGCATTCATAAGTGTCTATCTGTTATGATTTTTCCCCTCATGTGAGCATCTTGAAGTTGACAGCACCTGTAAGCTCCCCATTCATACAGCTTTGGTAATAACTTTTGTAACATGGAAAATCTGGAGATCACTATCAGACAATCAGTTTTACAGGTTTACTGTGATACTGAAGAGTTAGTACTTAGTTGCACATATGTACCTGTCACATTTAAGAGAGAAATGGGAAGATGGTGTCATTGTTTCCACACCACCACCTTCACAAATAAAAAAAAATGGCTTAGGAAAACAGGTAAAGGTTACATAGATTGCAAGAGAAGAGCTACAAACAATTCACAGCTGCAGTAGTTCATGTATAAACACAAGCATCTAATATATACGTTTTACACTGTCCATGTGTACACACTAAGGACAATGACCATCCATACTTTTCAAGGCTTCAAAAGATACTTAAGGTTTAGAAATACATTTTTCTTAAAAATGTCTTGATTTAATGTAAGAAATTCTATTGTCAGTTAGAAAGAAGCAAATTTAATAATAAAGTTCAGATGTCAAAGCTAAGCTGTTAGTCTAAATTTAAAACATGACATTTTTGAAATTACTAACATCAAGCAGACATTATTTAATTTTCACATCAGTTTAGAGGGGTTTTTTCTTTCATAACTTTGTAAGTGTGCTGCGGAATAGCTATTTCACATAGAACCCTCTCTACATCCTTCCTAAGCTGCTATAAATAGAACATTCAAATAAACCCTACTCCAGTGATTCTCTTTTCCATCACAATTTCCCTGCAGTGTTATTAAAAAAAAAAAATAAAATCTATTGCACAACAAAAATGTGAGGGGAGCTCATGTGTTCAATCAGCACTCCCACCTCACAGGAGCAGCTTCTATTTTCAACGTTAATTACTTTTCTTAACAGGCCTCCTCTTCTGCATTCACAGCTCCCGTTTTAAGTCACTGCATAAACTTCTGCTAGACTAACCCATAAATCTTTGGGAGAGATTAACACCATAAAACTATTTCAAATTGATTGGTTTATTATTTACTGAAGGATCAGATCGTTACTGGCAGTCAACAAATGCATGGTATTTAGGAAGCAATCTAATTATTTGGTACGTTCCCAGTTAAACCTGTTAGTAGTCCGTGCCCATATAGTGGTTTGGGACTCACTCCTCAGTAAGATGCTCAGGTTTGTTGATGGGAGCAATGTTGCATTGCATCTGACATCATATCTAATACAGCACTAACAGTTTTGATATTGTAGCTGATCACTGCCAGTGACAAACCCCCTAGTCCCACTTCACTGAACAGAAGTGTTGCTACAGCTTTCAATGCAGCCTGAGTTTCATCAAGGTAACCTTCCATGTGAATTCTAGAACCCAACAGCTCCAGCCCTGCTCTTTGGATGCAGGCTCAGCATTGATTCTACCCTCCCCAAATGGGAAGGAGTTTGGACTGGTGTGACAAGAACCCAGGATTTCAATCCAGGCCTACCTCTAGCTGCTACAGTATCCTGCACTGACAGAGAAGAAAACTTGAACAAAATAAGCAGAAGAAAAAATATTAAAGTCATGATCTAAACATCATAGATATTTTTTCCTAATGCAATATCCAAATTGTTCTTTCTTCACTCCAGCTTCACATAAATACAACGCAGTCAGGAATTTCAGGGTACAGAACAACCAAATCTTCCACCACAATGGTGGCTGGGTGACAAGAACAGCCTCAGGCTATGTCTACGTGATCCAGCAATTCAGGGCTGCAGCCGGCAGCCAGGAACCGACGCCGTTGGTGCTAAGGCTCTTGCTCCGACTCTTCAAAAAACACAAGGCTTTTTCACCTGGGACTAGACTTAGTCTGGTCACCCCTCTTGTACGTTTGCACCGTGAATGTTTAAGATATCCTGCAGGCATCTTCAAAGGCCACCTGCATCAGCACATGGAGTGCACCTGCAGTGGAGCTTCTCGATTTATTTTGGAGAAGTCTGAACTACTCACGTGCACTAAAGTCATTCCCCAAAAGCCAACGTGTAGTAAGCATGGACAATAAGATTTAATTCAGGATAATAGTGCACTTATGTGAAATGCTGACAGAGTCAGCCATCCATCACCTCTTACAGCTTTTCTTTAAATCTCCACCATTTCATCAGCACAGTACCCAAAAGTGTAACAAAGTTCCTAGGCCAGCTATTGTCTAATTATAAAGACAGTCCCCAGGAATCTATGGAAGCCATAGTCACCTTATACCAGTGCTGTCAGCGTCAGGAAGTAGTGTCATGCTTGTTTTAAGCAGCCAGGAGGGAAGTTGTTTTTTTGGTTTTGTTGGGGAGGTGAGGGTTTTGGGGGGCAGGGGCTGTTGAGGCGGGTGAGAGTGATTTGGTTTGTTTGTTTTTCTACCCCACTCCCAGCAATGGGTGTCTCAGAAAGAAATCATGCCCCTCTTTCAGTCAATAATCCCACCTGTTCAGACTGACACCATAATGGTCAATTAATCAGGAAGATATTATCATTCTCTGGCTTTACAGACTGGATAGTTACTAATGACTGTCCTGTAAGTTTCATAACAGAGTTGAATGGAAATGGTAAATAGTTCATCCATACTTTTTAAAGTCACACGTAAAAATTAGGATACAATGTCATAAGAACCACTTAGAAGAGTGTCATCTAACTGTAGTAAAGGTGAGAAAAGAGGATATTAATGTTTATTTTACAAGTGTAGAATTATTTTTCTTGCTTTTAGAATAAGAATTGATGCATCTGATGACAGAGCTAACCTGGGCTCTTTAACTAGAAGGGCATCCTTTCTGTATCAAACTTGTGCACGGAAACAACTTGAACGTCCCCACATACTTAACCAACACTTTCCAGGAAAGTTAACCTACCATCCACAGAACACTACCCATGTGAAGCATCCGACTTCCTCACCCTCATGGCAAGCAACTAAAAAGCCAGCTAGGGGGAATTACAAGCCATCAGCAAAGCTTTCTCTTCCCTCCACATAATCGCATGTACAGAGACACTCAATACATCTTGTTTAGTTTCTTTTTATACCATCCCACAGGCAGCAGTTAGTCCCCCACAGCCAGACCAAGGGTTATGGGTCGCCAACAAGGAAGGGCTCCTGATTGTTACCCACACCTCTGCTATATTACATATTTCGCTTTTATTATTGGCAAACTCAACCAAGTGTCTTACTCCTTTTTGTGGTCAGTATGATTGCAGCTAAAGATAACAAAGAGCTGCAGTGTTTAATGACAAAAGTAGATACTGGGTATTGATGTACACTTTTGACTGTAATTCAGTAGACTTAGCAAATGTAGTGTGCTTATTTCCATATGCATTTTTCATCATGTGTTCAAGTATGATTATGCAGACTGCTTAATATTTCTGAATTAAGTAGAATGAGCCTCTTGTGGCTAGAGATGTTTGTTATTCTAAGTATTTTAGGTTGTTAGGCTAATTTTATTTAAATCACTATGCACTGCCTGACACCCTTAATATTTTTCACTGATATGCCTTCAGGGTTTTATCTTACCCTAAAGTCAACTTTGCTGAAGCAGTATATTTGATTTACCTATAATTTTACCATTACTAATTCTCAACACCTGTTCAGATATAGCACATCCCTAATAATACTCAGTAAATGGAGACACTTTTTGTTACCTATTCCATTTGAGTCAAAACCAGGTTGTCAGGATGAGCACACACACTCTGCTTCCCATGGAGCCTGCTGCCCAACCACCCTCCACCAAGAGTGTTGCTGAGCACAGGCCAGACCTTGGCACATGCACATTCAGCAAAGCAAGGCTGGATGGTACCATACTAGTACCTTCAACCAATGCGCTGCTGGCAGCCCCCTGCACAACAGAATTTAACTCCTTTAACTTTTCTGCCACATACCTCACAGTATTTGTGGGAATAAACATTGTCTCTAAAAAGGTGACTGGGGAAATCATAGAATAGTAGCAAAGCAAGCTTTTTAGTGCAGAGCAAAAAAAGCATCATGTCTAATTACAAGTTTTACAATAACTGTATGATACAGTAATTGGAATGGATTTGAAATGCCTTCAGCAAGCTCCATTTAAAGAAAAAAAAAAAGATAGTGAAATGTAGTATTCATTATACTCAGGCATTAGTAAATATTCCCAACTAATACAGTAATGGGAAAAAACAATTCCTAGAAGAAATGTTTCTATTTTCCTATAATTACTGGAAATCAAAACACATGTGGTAGGATGAAAATTAATTATTTGCCTGCACTGAAAAACTTTGCAGCTATGCAGGGGTTGGTAGTTTTTTCCTAATTAATAAAACATTGCTTCAAGAATGAAACTCGTTTTCTCCACTCCTCACTCCTTAGATTAACAAGATGCTATTCCAGAATTAAAGCATTACTCTCCTATTGCTGTGTAACTCTTAACATTATTTGAAATGACTACACATGCATTTGTAGAGCTACACTCCTTCAGAGGCTTCATTTTTTGTTTGTAACTGTTTGAAATTTGGAATAAAAATGTCTGACTGAGCCTTGTGGTTTACTTTCAGTGCAGACCCAACCCAGCAGCACACTACCAATGTCCCTTAGAGAAGACATGATGAATAAAATTCTTTTCTGTCAAGGATCTGTTAATTCAAAGTCACTACAAAAATCAATGGGAATGTAAACTGGTTTAACATGACACAAGCCAACATATGCACAAAACTGAACACATGTAAAATGTTGGTGCTCCACCAGTTTCAGATCATGTCAGCTGAGATTCCAGCTCCACAGCAGCAAGCCTGTACTTTGTCCTCTGCTCTAATGCAGCTTCTGCAAAGTACAACAAAAGAACAACACAAGGAAGCCACCAGTTGCCTACAGACTACAGAGTGTGTGCACTACTCTGTGTTTTAGCTCTTACTGCTATTTTTATTCAGGAGCAGAACAAAGCACATGACAAAATTAATTCCCACAAGCTATTTTGATTTGGAATTGTTTTTTAAACTGGCATGTCTAGTCTGTGTATTAGAGTGCAAGATAAACTAGCTACAGCGTCTTGTGATAACATCACGTACAACAAACACTCTGTCATCATAAGCCTGAGGATTTCTTTATCTCTAATATGATTTGTATATTTTGTCCGTGTCCCTGCAAGCGCAAATTACCTTCTTCGCTCTTTTTTTTCCTCTGTGACTCTTATCACTAGAAGGTCACCACACTGTTATAAGCCACCATTCGGAGAATACCAGCTGGCCAATGAAAGCACTCACTGAAGCCTTCCATCCATCCATCTAAGAATGGGGGGTGCTGGGCTGGAAAAGGAATTGAGTCATTTGATAGTATAATTCAATGTCAAACTGGCTCATATGCCAGACTATCTCAAGCTTGTAGCTGTGTGCTGTACCATAACTACAGCCTTAGATATAATCACAGTTTTCATCAGGTAGCTAAGAACTCATTCATTTCATCATGCAAATTTTAATCAAGCATGTCACTGAAATGTCAAATCTGGCTAAAAAAATTGCAGCAGATGCCTCAGACGGGATTTTCAAAGGCTCCAAGGAATCAGACACACACCTTCAAAACGGATTCTGTTTTACTTGGAGAACACTTGCCTCCCTGCCTAGCTCTAAATGCATACCTGCACTCAAAAGGTCCCTGGTGATGGTCTCCATGCCACCATCCCTTTACAGCAGCTCCTTCTAAACAAAGTGCTTGGAGGCTTACCGTGGGGTTGGAAAACTAGAGCTCAGGCTCCATTGTTTCCTTTACAATAAAGATAAGCTAAGCCTCAGGAATAAACCTGAAAGTGTTAAATGTACTAGGAAAACATGTACCCAAATAATTGTAATATGTCATTAATAAGGATTAAACATATTAATGAAATTACTTGCAGAGGGTTCAGTCAATTGCTGGTATCTTTCATGTTAATTAATACTTGGCACTGCATAAATGCTCAGACTGTATTTTACTCTATTATATTCATATAAGACAGCTTCCAGATCATTTTTAGGTAGCTGCTAATGAGAAATAATGCTAGTCTGAGCAAAGCGTTGGAATAAGTTGAAATACAAGACTTGGTTCCAGAAACTGAAAGTTACCCATAATTCCCAAGAGGATGACTTCCACTCCCACACTTCGGTTTCAGCCCATACCTAGCGCAGATGGGCAAGCTTCTCCAGACACAGGAGCTCTGCCATATGCATCCACCTTTACGTATCTGCAGGATGACACACTGTACTTGGGACTAGCCCCCAAAACCTATCAGTTCCGTGTGTATGTATATACAAATCTCTTTGGGGCACCTCTCCCACTCAGCAGAAAAAAAAGACAGGCTTAATTCATTTTTCAAGCTCTAAATACAAGTTTTGTGCCTTATCTGCAGACCAAATGCTGAAATGAGTGTGGCGTCTTCATTTCTCAATGACCACTATAGTAGCCCTCGTTTTGGCACACATCTATTCCAGAAGGGACAGATGGGGTTTGTTTAGCTTCAATTTGAGTGAAGCTAAATAATTCATTTGGAAATACAGTAATGCTACTCTCCAAAATGCCAGCCAAACATTTTTCAGAGACAGGCTAAAAGGCCTTCAACATAGGCTAAAATGCCTTCAATACAGGCTAAAACGTTGGCTTCCTCAAAAAGATATTCATTTAAATAGCAATTAGGCACTCTGCAGTAGTGCTTATAGTAGCTGCAGAATTATCTGACCTGTCAGAGGGGAATAGTTGCCCCTGCTGACCCCATAGCTTCACAGCTCCAGAGCTCAGAATCATTTGGGAACATTGCCTGCTCCTGTATCCAGGAATCATCCAGTTCCTATTTACAGTTTCATCTGTTCTTTTCCCAGTTACATTGCAGATCTACTCACTTTAAGAAACTGAAATGAACTGCCAGCATGCTGCCAAATTCATGCATTAAACAGAAGAGAGGTAACTTCAATTCCTTCCCCTTAAAGGGACAGGTATTTGCTGTAGCAATAAGATTTCTGAAAGAAACGTGATACTCAAGCTGATTATTTCTTTTTTTTTTTTTTCACTGAAAATTAAACTGTAACGCTTAGGTCGGGTTGTCCTTCGTGGCCAGTCAGGATGCCCTGGCTTTATTTGTGCAAATGCTAAAACAATCTTTAATGCCTCAATCATTCCTTGGTGAAGTAAAGAAACCCCAAAACTTTTCCATACGCTCCCTAGGTCATCAGGAGTTTTTCTGGTTCTGCTGAGCTCAGAGGATGATGGTACTAGACAGGTTATCATCACACCATCAGAAACTCATCATGCTGCCAGCTACTACTACTTCAGCCTGTTCTTCAGCAACTACAGCTCAGCCTGCTGCCTGCCAAAGTCTTCCATTGCTGGAACACAGTTGTTGCCAACTGGCAGGATTGCTTCAAGGAGGAGAGAGGCTCTTCTAGATGCCTGCTTCTCCCTGTCTCACTCCCACCCCAAGAGAAGGTGCCATTTGGTGGCAGGTCCTTTAGCCAGGAACGACTGGCAGGTTGCTTGCATTCCTCTTGAGAACAAGTTTTGTGAATACATGCTTAAAACCTGTAAGAGCCCACAAGTCAAAAAAGCTTAACAGTAGTTCTTCAAGTACAAGAACGACTTAAGGTTAACTGCTTTTTTAACGTGCAATAGTAAAATAGATTTACATAAATAAGGTACTTTGATTTTAAGTGGCACTTTTTCTCCTAGAATAGTTCCACAGCAGGCAATGTGACCTTGTTCAAGCACCCTTTGAACTAGCAGCATAGGCAATCTGACATAAGTTTCCTAGATTCAGCTGACTAAAGAAACTTCCTCCCTACATCGAGGAGGAAGATCGAACATTTGTTACATGGTTTTGCTCAGTAATTAATAGGTTTGTTGAGCAAGCACAGGAAGCTTGGCTGGGATTGGACTGGACTGGTACTGTCTACCCTGAAGAAGGGCCAGCATAAACCCCAGCTAGGCTTTTATATGGACCAGTTTTACATATACCAGGCTTTTATAATAGACCAGGTTTTTCCTCTTTGTTTGTGCTTTCCTACTGACTTCTTAGGCAACAAGAAAACGTCGCAATGTGAAATGCCATGCCATCTTTTCCAACTCTCATCTGGGCTGATTGCATGTGAATTCTCCTCTAAGACCTTGCTTAGATTTCAGCTGAAATTCAAGATAAAGGTACACAGAGCACGTTTTGTGTGGCACCCCTGCGGAGCCACTGCAAGGAGTGAGTCCAGGTGTTTGTCCTCTTGTCAACATTTTTAAAAGCAAATGGAAGAAAGCAAATGGAAGGACAAAAAAAAGCAAATGGAAGGACAGCCCATCTTAGATAAAATCTGTGAGATAAGGCCCTGGATCTAGAAAACCACATCCTTGCAAGTGTTTCTTACCTAAATAGCCCCACTGCACTCAGAGAGAGCCAAGTGATGTATCAGGTGTCTGCGGTCTGTCAGGACACACTGGATGCTACAGAATAAATGTGAGGGTACACAGACATCCCCAAACAACTTGAATATTTCCAGCATTAAAAGCACAGTTTTAGGTACGGGACAACGAAACTATCGCATAAGAGCCCTATTTGCAAAGCCTGAAGGATGACCAAATACTTTAACCAGTATGTGCAGCGTACAAAGGGTTGGAAGCCACCATCTCCCCAGAGGCAGCAGCGGGCACCTCCTGGCTATCTTGTGGGGAGCAGCAGTCCCCACAATGTGGGGAGGGTAGAAACTTGAGGGCAACGTGCTTTCTCAAAGGAAATAAACCTCATCTCCTAAAGCTTGCTGGTTCTTTCGACTGCACCTGTTAGTCTAACAAAAGATACTGCATCTCCCTACAAGCCTTGCTTTACTATTATGTGGGCTGGATCTCGGGCCCACAGGTTATCATTTGATATTACAAGAAAGATGTATATTACAAGAAAGAAACCCACAGATTATCATTTGATATTACGGTCTGCCTCACATGTGCCTTGCTCTGCTCTCAGACACAAGGCACCCTCAGTACTGAGCCACAGGATCACCAGCATCATCCCATCCCACACAGCCTGTCAGCTCCAGCCCTGAGGTAACACCAGCCACCACCTTGTGCATTCGCAGCCACATCAGGGGACGAACAGAGGCGTTGGCTTCTGTTAATAACTTCAGGTGCCCTTATGAGCCTGGAGAGGAGCAACTGCACCCACACAGGGCCCAGAGCAACGGGAGGCACCACATCCTGGGGAGCCCCATGCATGCAGCTCCCCGCATCCAGCCCAGCCACAGCACGGTTTCAGCCAGCTCCGCAGTACTGAGGGCAGAGGATGGACCCACCACAGCAGGACACTGAGGAGGAGGTCTACAGACATCCACTTCTCATGGAGGAGCAAAAAGGAACCACAAAGAGTACAACCCCCACCCCAACCTTCCATCACCTTGGGGGAGGCACCGTGGCACCTGCAGCAAAGATGCCATCAAGACTAGGGAAGGGATAGGAGATATTTATTTAGCTGTTGTGTTCACCTTTCCTCAAGTCCCACATCAGTGATGTGAAGTTTGCCCTGACTAGCAACCAGTCTAGTAAGGTGCCCCGTGCTGGAGGCTGCACTGGCCATGACGTGGCAGGGAACGCTCTTGCCCTGTTGCCAGCCTTCTCCAGCTCCAGCCCTGCACCTACTTCTACACCAGGCTGCATGCTACTGGGCCTTTCACTAAGCACCCTGTAAGTGTTTTAGAGTAAATCATTAATTATTGTAGTCATTAAGATTGACTTCAAGATTTATCTTCTTATATTCCCATTAAACAGACTGGGTGTTAATTTGCAGTTATTCATTTTTCAGAAGCAAATCCATGAGTGAACTAATACAGTAATTTTACACATTAATGCCAGATCTCTCCTGCAAGACAGCTTTGTTCCACTTTCCAAGGAAAGGGACTTGTCAGTCATACAGAGGTACTGCTACCCATGCACTGGCATGGACAACAGACCCGGATCAGCAGCGTGGCTTAGTTTTTTTTTATTAAATAAACTGAAAGCATCTTGGTTTATGCCAATGACAGAAGACTAATGACTACAATATTCAAGTATCCCAGATTACTTTAAAATTATTTTAAAAATCACTGTTCCTTTTGCTTATCTAACAGTAAGACTAAACTCAGGGAAGGAAAGCAGCAGACAGAAGTGAAGGTTATAGGAGAGAGCAGAAAAAGTACAAAACATTTTCAAAACATTTTTTTTCCCAAATCTGTGCCCCTACCCTAAACTCTCAATAAATCTACCTCCCTTTCTTTCAACCCATCACTACCACCTCCTTCCTCCAATTCTAGAAGAGAAAGAAAACACTGTTTTGATTAACTGTCTGAATTAGAGTATATTTTGGAGCACATCTCCAGGTTACATAATCCCACTTGCTTTTAACCTCCTTTCCTGAAGCCTCCACCCCTCCAACTTCACTTCTGAACTCTATTCCTGTTTGGTTTCACTACTACTAAAAAAAAAAAAATGTATTCCAGAAACTCTGTATTATTTTTGGTTACACTATTTGCCTGTATCTATAAGCCCATGAGTAGGAGAAATTCTGACACTTAAAAAAAAAAAAAATGAAAACCACACTCATCATCCTCTAAAGGCTCAGAGCTTTCAATCAACATTCTGAATAATGGAATCTTGCTATCTCACTCCTCTAAAAGCTCTCCAGCAAAATGAGGGAGGAGAGAGACAATGGCTTCCCATGCTTGTCAAGTCAATGCTCCTCCTGAACTGATGCACACTGATGCTATACCCTAGAGAGATGCACTACTCTTCAATTGGAAAAAAATTGCATTCTCCATTAGGATGAATTTCCAGACTAAAGAATGTGTCTAATTTTAATTTGCTACACACAGATAATTGACTTAATACTGAAATTGCTGTCATTTAGTGTTTACCATATTCAGATCTGATGAGCAACCTGAGCAGTAGAAATTACTCTTCTCTGGTTTGATTTATTTATGGATTCTTTTTGCTTACTACAAATGAAAGAAAACCCTTTGGCCCATTCCCAGGACACACATTGGACCATCCCATGAAGCTTGTTTCCTGTGTGGTATACCAGGAATTCACATGTTTGTACATCATGCTTATTCAATGCTATCTGCAGAGATTATTGCTGCAGCTGATACTCTATATAGGAATACCAAGATGCAGTTTTTTCTTTCACCTCCAAATTCTCCCATTCTTTGGCTCTTCACTGCAGCTCACTACACAGACCGACTGCCCTTCAGCTTTCTGTTCTGTACACATTAACACCTAGTCACCAAAAGTCTGTACAGCATCAGTCTGCGCTCCTGCATGGTCATATTCCAATATTGTACAGTTCTTCCTGCCACTTCAAGAAAGATTTGATACTTCAGTTCTCATTGTATCAGCAAGGCTTTACTCTCCTTTCTTGAAAGCACTCAGCACTAAAGATACTGCCTGGCTCAGAGCCACATCGACACGTACTGCAATCCTGAGAGAGAACATACGCACACTGAAGATCATGAAAAGCAACGACGGAGAGAACAGTTGCTCCAGATCACAAGTGGCACACAGGAGATGATCTTTCTTTTAGATCACAGTGGGCCAAGATGAAACACTAACTTCCTTTTTCCCTCTTTTAGAAGTTACATTTTAAGTCTTGTGTGCTGCCTGGGATTCATCCATAATTATATCCTACTAAAATTCCACTCTACTACCAAGCAGCCCTAGTTTTCTTTCCTCTTTTGAGGTGTGTATTACTGCTGTGCCTATTAAACAACTCTTCTGCTCTGAGACCGAAAGAACAGACAGGAAGTAAAGGGCTGGACTTCCAAGAGATGTCACTATTGTCACAGCTGTTATTTTGTTGATCCCATCCTTTGGGATCTGGCAATGTCCATCTTGCCATTTTATTCCTAAGAACTGGATCTCCTGTGCAGGTCCCTTGGCCTTAGGTTGTTTTATGGCAAAACCATCTCCCAGGTGGTTTTGGATGATCTTCTTCCCTTTCTCAAAAACTTCATCAGCTGTGTCGCCCCATACGATGATGTCATCAATGTACTGCAGATGCTCTGGAGCTGCACCCTGTTCCAGTGCGGTCCGGATCAGTCCATGGCAGATGGTAGGGCTGTGCTTCCACCCCTGGGGCAGCCAATTCCAGGTGTACTGGATGCCCCTTCAGTGTGGCCTGCACTCTGCTGCCAGAGGAATGGAGAAAAAGGCATTAGCAATGTCAATGGTGGCGTACCACTTGGCTGCCTTTGACTCCAGCTCATATTGGAGTTCCAGCATGTCCGGCACGGCAGCACTCAGTGGTGGTGTGACTTCATTCAGGCCACGGTAGTCCACTGTCAGTCTCCATTCCCCATCAGACTTACGCACTGGCCAGATGGGGCTGTTAAAGGGTGAAGGAGTCTTGCTGATCACCCCTTGGATCTCCAGCTGACCAGTCAGCTTCTGGATGGGGAGCAAGGAATCCCGGTTGGGGCGATACTGTCGCTGGTGCACTGTTGTGGTAGCGATTGGCACCTGTTGGTCTGCAACCTTAGCAATCCCACAGCAGAAGGGTCCTGTGAGAGACCAGGCAAGACAGACAGCTGCTCAATGTCCTCAGTCTCTAAAACAGCTATCCCAAAAGCCCACCGGTACCCTTTCGGGTCCTTAAGAAACATTCTGACATTCTAACATACCCGAGACATTCTGAGACAGTCGGTGCCAAGGAT
>NW_010246642.1:0-11724 GCF_000690775.1 Eurypyga helias
GGCTGGGCTTCACCTCCCACCGGCCGTGGCGGGGACCTGTGAAAACTTTAAGGTGGCAGCGATGGAGTGTTTGGCGATTTCTCGGGCAATGGTGCCTGATTTACAGGTTCCCAGCAGGAAGCCGAAATCCCACTAACAAACTTTTCCCTAGCAGATTAATTAGTTGCAGAGGATGTCATGGTTTAATAGCTATGATAATCAATATTTTTTTCATTTCACTCCAGCAGCGTCTGCTCGCTGAAAGATTTGTTTTGTTTCGGCAGCACATATTTCAATAGAAATATGGGTTCCTTGTAGCCCAGTGAAGGGCAAATATGACTGAACAGTATCGCTTAATTAGAGATTTGCTGAAAATGACCAATGGCAGCCATAGCTGACGGTTTTTACTCTCTTCAGCGTATTTGAAAATTTTAAGTTGCAGCTGCCGGATTCCATTAGCTTTTCCCTGCAAATGTCAGCAGAGGTGGCTTTCTCCACGTTGTCCTGCTATGCGTGTCCGTGTAGCCTCATCCAGCCTCTGAATGCAAGGGGAAAATTGTCTCTCCACTGTGACTTTGTCTTTGCCATCCCAGCTGGAACAGCTGACAAAGGTGCTGGGTTTCATGGGGACCAAAAGTATTAATAATACAGGTGATCTGAAGGCTTCTGGTCTATGCAGTCTGGCTAATGTCAGTGCAGTGTCTCAGCTCAGGGGCCACTGAACATCTGCCAGATGGGATGCACCTTTTGGAGATCTAGAGCTGGGCCTGGGCCTGACATTGTGTCAATGCCAGTGAAATTTCAGGCTCCTTAATTTGGTTTCACTGTAGGGTTTCCTCAAACTCCTGCTTCAATAGGATATAGCACACACCAAGACCCAGGCTGGGGTCTTTATTCGGTCTGTGCATAGAGTCTTAATTGGCGGTGACCCAGGAGTTACAGCTGATAGACAATCTAACATCACTTGAAAGTTGTGCTGGGCCCTAGACAATGATTTGGAATTGTCTCCCTTAGAATAAGACGTGACATGCATAAACCACTGTGCCATGATCAGCAGAGGAATCTATGTTGGTACCTAATTAAAAAGGGAGCAAAACTGATTATTCACTACAGGAAAATGAAACCAGCACATGCAATTAATTTCCAGCAAATAAATTACACATCGGGATGCTCTAAAGCTAAAACATTCATCACTGCAGCCTGCCATTTCTCAGAAAAGCTGGACAGATTTGCCAGTGTGGCTGTCTACAACATATTTAAGACTCTCAGAATTTCACATGTGTCTAATAGGGTCATTAAAGAAATAATAATGGAAAGAGCATGTTTAGGGACTTCCTGAGCATGAAACAAGCTGGCTAGAGGCTGAATCTCTGTGCCCATCCTCCAAGATGGCTTTCCACCCCGCCTCCTTTTTATTGCCCTCATTGTCTTGATGTCGCCAACATTTTCAGAATGGTTCCATCAATAACAGAATTGGAGAAAAATATATTGTTGTCATCCTTTGCTTGTGTAAAGCATCTTTCATCCTTTCCTCCTGCCCATGCCTAATTTTACAGAAAGGATATGCTCACAGTAGAGGAGATCTTTGTATTGTACTCGGGGTTTTAATGTATGGGCTGTGTGCCCAGAGAGTTGAGTGGCTGATAAATGTGACAAAATAAATAAAACAAATAATAAATCGGAGGTGTTCCATATGTTTCCCAGAGGTGAGTGGGTACTATTATTCCTCCATGGGTAAATGGGACAGTGGCCAATGTTTTCACACTTGGATCCTGCATTTGGGTCTCTTGGAATGGATCAAGGTGCTGTGCTTGAAATACTTGCACTGGAAAGAGCTGGTGAGACACTTTGGTGAGATGCCAGCAAGAGTAAGGGGCTGTCAGGAGGCCAGTGCAGCCTTCCTAACTGTGCTCCACAGGAAGCAACATGCAGAAAATATGATGGGCAACACCATCTCCTTTTGCAGAAGGATCTGTCTCTGGGAGATCTGACGCTGTGTCTCTTGAGCCCACTACTAGTCACGAGGTTAACATAGGGAGGAAACATCGGAGGCATCAGCTCTGGCACACACTCCCTCTGCCCTCCTCAAAAGAGGAAGAAAAAAACATGGATCCATCAGCTGAGAGTGAAGAACTAACTGATTCCTCTTGATTGGTTTCATCTGAGCTACTGACTGGGAAATCAGAAGGGGAGATGCCCAAGCATCTCAGCACAGACCTGCATGCCTGCTTGTTACAGATGCTGCATCAGGATGGATTCAGATGTCAGGCTGCAGGTTGGTCTCACAGCAGATATTCTCACTCTGGTCTTCTACAGCAGAGCGTGGGCCCACTGGCCCTTAGCTACAACCTTAACAAGGGGGGAAAACATATTGCTGCTTGTGTGCCTTCTCTTCACCTCTCTCTACAAGCCACCTCTAGTGCAGAGGGGGTGGAGGAAAGAAGAACGAGGGTGGCTAGAGTTGCAGCAATACTTGATCGGCCTATGTGGCCATCTGATATAAAAGCATATCAGATTTTTTTTTTTTTTATGTTGTTAGGTCAACATTTTAAAATGGCAGAAACGGTGAGAAGGCAAATGCAAGCAGGAAAACACTGCATGGGCTGCAGCCAAAAAGCCTGAACACAGCATACCGGTCATTGTGCATGAGTATGTGAGAGACAGACAATATAAATGCTGATGTGGACAGCCAGGATCAGAGAGCCAGAAAACTGCCAGAGAAACATCCCTTTGTGTTTTCCATCTCTCAGGAAGTAAACAGTTACCTAAACCCATTTTCATGCCCACCTACTCAGTCAATAGCTGCACTGCGCCTCCTGCTCCACTTACAGCTCCTTAATGGTGCAGAGGAGCTTTGATTGCCGTGGTGTGGGCCCCATCCCTCTGGCAAACCATTACTTAAATCCAATCCGTCGAAGGTTCCTACTGCGCTCTCAGTGATGGGGAGCTGCTCATCAGCAGAGTACCCTCTGATTGTTTGTCACAGCCAGAGTTCCTAGTCCTTTTTCCCAGATGGAGATATTAAATAAATCTCAAGTGATGTAATTACTATAGCTCAGTTGACGAAGCTTGTGGGCAAACACAGTCAGGGGCTGGAGGGAGCTCTGTCACATTTTCTTTGGTCTTTCTTTCTTTCTGGGCAATTGCAAATGTGCCGATGCAAAGGATGCTGCTGCTGGGAAGCTGGGCTCAGCAGGTAGGGGTTATGCATCCTCTGAGCATCCAGAAATAATCCATGTATTGATTGGAATGATCTTCTGAAAGGAGACGAGAAATAATTTCTGGAGTGCTGTGCCTTGGTATCTCTGCTGCCTTGGGCTGCAGCAAAAAGCATGGTACTCTGCACGCAGAGACTCCCTGTGCTATTGCTTTCTTCACAAGCAGGGACTGAACTTCCACTTGCTCTCTTCTTGCAAAGATCATGGTCTGCCTCTGAACTGACACTCGGCAAATTTCTTTACTTCCATGGCAGCTTGCTCGCTGCTAAGGGAAGGGAAGGAATTGTTCTTTTTTTAAAAAACAGGCATATCCTGCAACAGGAGCCCAAGAAAATAAGCACAACTGCACACCTCTTTCCTTGTGTTTAGGAAGAAATCTACATCTCTGTTTCATTGAGCTTTCTCTACAAGCAGTCTTGAGGCCAGTCAATGTGCAGGAGTATGTGAGAGAGACGACACAAATGCTGATGAGGACAGCCCCCACCTTTCCTCCTTTAGGATCTGTATTTCGAATTCAAACCTGCAAAACCACAGCACTTCTCTTCAGGAGAAGTAGGCAACCCCAAACATAGATCTTTCCTGGTAACAAGTCCTACACTAACTCCTACAAAAGGAATTCCTTGTCCCCTTGGGTGACTAGTCAGAACTGTGACTTGAATAGAGCAGCTGCAATAGCTGGTGCATTTCAGGATATCTTCAGAAGGCATTTAGCCAAACGCTGAATGGTTCTAACTATCAAAAAACCATAATTGTAATGAAATCCCAAACCTTAAAAGGACCTGGAATTTAGACATTCAAAATAAGCGAAAGTATATAATCACAGGTCCCTTGGATATTTCTGCTACTCTTCTGTGTCAAGTCAAATTCGTTTCAAGTCTCTAATTGCATTCTCAGATGTATGTTATTTTAGCGACATGCAACAGCCTTAGAACTACCTCTCACTTGTCTGACATGGGATTTAGAGAGAAAACAATGTTGTTAAACAAGCTCATTAGGGGCTGATCCTGAGAGATACACCATGCTCTCCAAATCAAGGTGAACCGAGAGGATCTAGCATGTCATCAGGTTTGTGTTTAGCTACCAGGATTCATGATCAGACACACTAACACTGAGGATGTTCTCCTTAGGACCATCATGATTATACTGTGGCACAACATTGCCATACTCCGCTTAAGGAAACAGGAGCAACTTTGTATGGGAAGGCTGAATGTCTGTCCTCAGGAGGACACGTTTGTGGCACAAAGGGGTCACGTGTGGTGACATTGTGCCAGGATGTCCAGGAGATGAATCCTGGGAATCCTGTGCTGAGCTGAGATCCCTGGTGAGCTACAACTCTGCTTCAGTATAATCAACAGCTTGAACATTTGAGACTGTTTCCCGAAATTCTTACAAATCCATATCTTAGGATTTAACATCTTAGGCTGCCCAGATAACGTCCTCAACTACAGCAGCTTGTTTCTGGATCAGCAGGCAAATGTACATATACTGCGTAAATATAATGCAGGCAGTGAAATCACTTACAAGCCAGATAATCTTATTTTCATCAGTAGTAGATGAGTTTCCATGTTGGCAGAGGCCAAGGTCCAGACATGAGGAGCACGCCTTTTAAGGGGTCTCCTAAGTGATGCTCATGGCATATAGTGGGTCTTGAGGAAGAAGAGGACACTGGAGCTCAGAGAAAGGCACACAGTGAACAACACTGCGGGACAACATCCTAAGTTTCTCCATGTGCTGAAGAAGAACCCACCACATGCACCAGCTCCACATCATTTTCACAGCAGGAGCAGTCAGTAGGTTTCCAGATCTGCCTGGAAATGCCAGGTACAAAACACCAGGATAACCCACAGCCTGTTAAGATACTGTGTCTCCCTTGCCCTGAATCTGCTCCATCAGAAACACAGGAGAGCTCCCAACTGTCGCTAATAAGTGTGTGAAGATTTCACCGGCAGGTATCACTCTCCGTGGTGACTTCTCCCCACACCTTTGCACAAAGGACAAGCGCAGAGTCTGTTAATGAAAGAAGTGAGGGCTGCATCAGGAAGAGAGAAGACAGAGATAAGAGGATAAGTATGGATTTAAAGGCAGGGCTGTCGGAGATGGAGCGCTGCCGGCAATGAAAGCAGTGAGGAATGGAAGAGCAGCGTTGGGGGGAAAGTTAGTGGATTTACACCAGTGGAAGGAGGAGTTGATTTTTGACCCTTGCACTTCTAAGGAGGGTCCCCCAACAGTATATGAGTATGGAAACCTTGTCCTGAAAGGGGAGTTCTGGCCTTGCACGTGGCCCAGACACAGCATTTAAAGGGAGCTTGAGTGTTGCATTAACGCTATCTCTCAGGGTCTCAGGAGCATGTGAAGTGCAAGAGTGTTAGGCCCAAGTGATGGCCTAGATCTACCACTTCCTAATGGACTTTATGTTAATTAAAGGAAGATTTCAAAACCATATAAATTTTCTTACCAAGATAATTAATTGATTTAGAAGTTTCTGTAGTTAAAGGGTTTTGTAATTACATTTTATGTCAGGCGGAGCATTTTAGGGATGAGTGCTGCCAGGTGCCAAGCACCTCCATGGAGGTCCTCAGCAGTTTCAGTGGGTTTCCCAGTGGGCTGAACCCTCCCTGCTGATGAGCTGGAAATCCCCGCTGGTCCTTGGGGTCATGTAGCTCTTAATGACTTGGCCTCACTAGACCGAAGTACTCAGTCTCACAGTCCTGAAAAAGAAACCCTCAAAAGCACTTACTTCTGAGCCAGTATCTGCACGCAGGCAGCAATTCCCTGCTGCTGAAGGGGCTTTTCCTTCCTAACAGGCTTCATCTCTCTCTGGGGATGGTTTTTTAATGTTCAGGTCAGATGCAGGCAACTGTGGTGATGGGCTGGTTCTAATACCAGCCCTTTCCCTATTAAGACTAATGTGGTTTCTCTGGATCTTCCTCCAAGAAAAACATTTGGTATCATTCGAGAAAAGGGGGAAAACATAAGCTGTTAAACCCGTGAAACTCACCCTTCCCTGTGTCACCCCCGAACTCACTTCCCTGCCTTCCTGACCTGCCCCACAAGGGCATGAATAAAGTCCTGGCCCTGAAAGCAATGAAGCTAGGTAGGAAGAACTACAAGCTCTTTGATTTACACAGGGAAACCGAGGCACAGGCAGGCAAAATCCCTCATTTGAGTCAGCAGTGAAGCGCTACATGGGGACCTATTCTACCTCATAGCAAGAATCTCTTCTGAGAGCAATTTGCACGTTCTTGTGTGGTGTGCAAATAAACATACACAATATATATATCTCTTTTTCTACCCTCTCTTTACGACTGAATAATCACACAATCTTTGTTCCATAGAAGTTTGACTGCTGCTGTTTATTGTCCCCTAGAAACGGGATGACAACGGCCCACAGCTCCTCCACAGCAACGCGCAAAGGTCTCCCGAGCGGAGAATTACGCCCGTTGAAGGCAATAAACAGCAGGAACGGTAGAGTGACTAAGCACCAAAGATCCTGCATTTGTGTAGAAACTAGCAGTGAGAAGGAGGAAAGGATGCCCTGGAGGATAGATAGAGCCTTAGGAAAAAGGTTTCCAGCATGTTCTAAAAATGAAGGTTTCCACGCAGAAGACACAGGCCAAAGCTGAACCTCATCCCACTCCTGAACCTGCCTGCAGTCCTGGGCAAGGCTCCCATGCCAGGCATGGAGGCCAGAAGAGCCAGCAGCAGTGTGCTCCGTCTCCTCCTTACCTAAACCTGGAGAGGCAGGGATGGGCAATCAGGCCTGCAGTGGCTACACTGGAGAAGCTGGTGGCTGTTGTTTCCCCTGCTCCTAACCATCACCCTAGCCTGGCACAGTGGTCATGTCACGGCTCTGTGCCCAGGCTCCCTGCGCAGGAGGGTGCATGGGGCAAGGAGGGCTGAGCCCCATGCGGGACCAGCACTTGCCACTGCACTTGCCCACTTGCAGGGCATGGTGTTGCGGTACCTATGGTAACTCTGGGAAATGGGCCTGGGTTTGATGAGACCCAGAAGGTCACAAGTGGCAGGTCTGTCTGAATGACTGTGCTTTTGTACATTGTGACAATGAGCTGCTGCTGGCATATGCTAAACGAAACCCATGGCTAGAGTCCTGGTCATCCAGGCAAAGGGCAGAGAGGGCAGACCAGTGATCTCTTCCCTGGGATGTCACTTGTTCAGTTACATGGTGGTACTACACAGAGGGAAAGAGCTTCCTCTGGGCACACCAGCTTACTGGAAAACTGGAAAATCGCAGGAGAATTGGCCCAGAGTACCCTGAGAGATAGCATCCTCCTGCCCTCCCTAATGTGGTCTGGGTGTGTGATATCAGGAGAGCTTGAAGAAGGAGATGGTGTCTCTTCTGTGTGAAGTCCTCACGTGTTGGGATTTTGCTGCTAACCTCACCCCTGTCTGACTCTGATGCCATTTGGGGAGCCCTCATTTCGGCAGATAAGGATCAAAAACCTGAGGGATCTCAGCCCAGGAAACCACCCACTCGGTCTATTGTCTCTGAGGCAGAGTTGCTCCTGCAGTGGCTTTGGCGATATGTGCTACCACAAAATTGCTGTCCCAATGAAATCCTGATGTATAGAGGAAGAAAAATTAATCTCCTTTTGTTCCCTTCCCTGACCACCCCCTCCCTACATTTTTCTTTTTGATTCATTTCTATGTTCAGTGGTATAAATTTTCCAGGTCAGTGCTAAGTCCCTTGGTTGTGTGATCTTTACATACCAGCAGACATATGCAGAGAGATGAGAGGAGACCAAGTGCAAACCAATCCATCCTACTGACACTTTTATTTATCTATTTTCTTTTCCAATCTGCCACCGCTCAACTCCCTCTGTGCCTGTGTGTGTGAAAGAGGGATGAGGAAAGGGGTGAGATGATGGTAGAGTCACTGAAGATCTCTCTGCTTGCAACTGTAGCTCTCCCCTTTTCTTCCTGGATGGATGGTCTCCAACCCTCCTCCGGTCATCTCACATTGCCTCCAACCCTTTGCTCCCATTCTGCTTTGTGGCAAAAAAGAGATTAACGTATCACATAAAAATAACACAGGGCTTTTTAGTGCTGATGTGTGACAGTCAGGAAGCTGGAGCCATCTGCCAATCCCAGACCCCACACCGGTGGCAAAGCTGCCCGGCTGCTGGGTGTATCAAGGGCTCCCAAGCGAAAAGCATCAGCATCCGCAGCTTGAGCTGAGCTCTGTGGCTGAAAGCAGACAGATGCACATCGCCTGTGGATCGGGCAGAGAGGGGAACTCTTAACATACACTATTAATATTTTATGTTCCTGATGTCCAGCAACCACACTGAGAGGAAAGGCAGGAGTTTGTTCTTCTAGGCTCATGTTTAACCATGCCCTTCCCACCCAATGTGCGAGCCAAAGCTATTTGTGGCAGGCACTGGAGTGCTTTGCTCACTAGGCCTTGGTCAACACCCTGTTTTTTTCACTTAGTCTGTATCAGTTGTAACAACTCCTCCTCTACTCTGACCCAAGATGGTTCTGAGCTATCAACTACAGACCAAGCAAGGTCCAGCAGCTGTGAAGTGTCTCACCTGTTAAGTCATTCAGATAATCTCCATCTAGAGTAATTAATTTTTCCAGAAATCCTGTTTTCTCTTCTAGGAACTAAGCCGCAAGAACTCCTGACACACCAGGTATTTGCAAAGTGGCATGCATTCAAATGTACTTCTTTTACAGCAGTGGCGTTATCACATAGTGAGCTTGTTCCTGGAATGAGCATTGCTTAGGAGCTGTCAATACTTTAATCTGATTTATACAAGCTGTGTTCTCTCTCTCTCTCTCTTCCCTCAAATAATAAGTTCTCAACCTGGACAAATCCCAGGTAGTTGGATCAGTACCGGGCAATATATCAGCTTTGTTGCTGAAACTGGGGATGAAGCAGAGTCAACTGAAAATGCTTCTCCCATTTATTTTTAATTCTGCTTGGTGCTTGTCTGAAGTATGAATGCCCTGTAGGAATACACTTAATTTCTTATGTTACTGTGTGCCAATTAAGTAATTAATGAAAGTCTGGAAAATCTATAAAAAAAGTTGGTTGGATCCACAGGGAACATTAATACCACATGGTGTCATGACCATGGATAAAACCTGACAGCATGTGCAAATTCAGAGGGAACTACCTGTTCTGTTGTTAAGAGATCGAGTTCAGGCGCTGCGTCAAATCATTTTTAAGACCTGGTCTTTAACTTTTCTGTGGACTGGAAAATATTTGCAGGGCATATGCGGGTTAGTCTTTGTCCTCCAGGACTCAGTTGTCACTTTACAACCATACGATACATTAGACATCGCTAGACATGAATGTCACTGGTTTTAGCTTCAAATTCTGTCAGCATGATATTGTGGTGTGATGCAGTCACAGTCAGCATCTTGATTTGATTTGCGCGTTGCTTCTCAGTTCGCTCCAGGAGGGTTTAAGGTCCAATTCTGCAAACAGCTCTGCAACTGAGAAGTCATCCCCACCACTGCTTACAGACCTGAGCCCCTCACACCCAGCAAGCAGCGTTCTCAGAGCATGGGGCAGCACCACCCATCCTGGCAAAACTGTATGGGAATGGTGCCGCTTCCAAACTTTACTTGACCTTAGAGGAAATGCCTGACTTCTCTGTGTTACAGTGAATCCAGATGGACAACAGGGAAAGAAACAAGGGACTTGATGAAAAACCAGCTGCTGCTTCTGAGTTTGGATTTTCCAGGTCAGTACATTTCAAAATTTTTCCACTGATAGAGAAAAAGGGAAAATGTCACCCTTCCACGCTCAATCTTAAATCTAGCTCCTGCAAGATATTTTTAAGAGGAATTTGTTGCCTGCTAAAAGAGGAGACCTACTGCCAAGGAATAGTTCTGCACTGACCTTTTGTTCAATCCCCATAGGATTGAGCAGAGCTTCATCACCATTCCTCTAGATGGTGTTAGCAAAGGTGCGTTTTGTAGCATGGACATTTGTTTTCTAGGACCTGAAACAAGAATCATAAACTCATTTCACCCACACCAGTGAACAGCTGCCAGAGAGCAACAGCTTTCTGCCCTCGTCAACCTAAACTAAATACAGGCCAAGAAGTTACTGGCAGAAGACTCCCAATTCATCAATGACCTCTGAAGCACTTCTGCCCTCAATAACAGCAGTGTAAGATCAAATTAATACATTAAATCATGAATGCATAAAATGACTCTGTAGAAAAATATGTATCTGTATACACACAAATATGTATACATGTATGAACTCAATATGTGCACTATTTGTGTGTCTGTGCACCCTTGCATGACAAGAGATCTGGTCAGGCAACTCTTGCACTTTTCTTCTTTCCTAATACAAGAGCTACAGAGTGACCACTGAATCTGAATGATGGAAAATGTCAAATGGACCACCAGGAATAATGCTTGTTACAACATATGATCAAGTGAAATACATTGCCCCAAGATACCACCCAGGATCAAACTATGCATTTTATAGTGGACAGCTGTGTGATAATCCCATGTGCTATCACCTAAAAGATGGATCTGCTCCCTGGTACAGACAAAAGAAAAGATTCAGTGGACAATCTGCGCCCTGCTACAGACAGAAAAAAGGATTCAGTGAACAACTACACTGAACTGGACAAGTAATTCCTTTACTCTTGTATAATGAAGCTAAATCTCATCACCTCTTACTGTTGTAATCCTTGTGTTTTGTAATCCCTTTTACTGGACAGAAATATTCCAAACAATGCTAGTTTCTTGAGTCCCAGAAGCTCTCCCACAACTGAGCTTAGACACACTTTTGCTGCTCTCAAACCAGGACATGAGCAAACTTTCTGTGGATCCTTCATGGACCGTTTACAGCGTGAGGTAAGACTTGTGCTCACGGTGTTACACAAAACTGATCTCTTAGATCAAATGTGAGTTTGTAATGGGATTTGGGCACATTTTGCTACAGGACAAACACTAAAACTGCTGCTTGTTGTACGGTGCATAATGTCTATGCTTAGTTATAGCCCCAACGGGGAAAGGACAACTTTTTTTTATTCACCTGTAAAGAACCCTGCATGCCTGTGCCACTGTAGGAATAAAAAATATTAATTGCACTACCAGTCCCTTGAGCTATTCATGCCACCTCCTTCTCCCCCACCACCCTATATTAAGCCTTTTAAAGCTGAAAGTGCCTGTAAATCTTTCTAAATGCCAGAGGACCATTTTGCTAAAGCGTTATCCATCTTAACATCATGTCAGATTTCTGAATGAGAATGACTTCTTCGGTGGGAACAGGCCTATAACTTATACTGCTTCTCATTTCCTGAAGCACTGGAATTGTGCTGCTCCCTAATGTTATTTTATTAAGATGCGATTTGTCATCATATTGCTGAAAACAAGATAAAATGCAGGCTAATTAAATTCCTTATTTAACTTGATGAGCATCTGCTTTCTGTAGTCACATTCTTTTAAACAGAACCTTTGTAGCTCTTTCTCAGGATATGGCTATCACGAATTTTACTGTGATCAAAACGGGGACAACCCCCCCCCCCCCCCAACT
>NW_010246642.1:11755-16896 GCF_000690775.1 Eurypyga helias
CGTGTGCATTCCCATTGCTTATGACCCTTGCTATTTATAATAAGAGACAGATAGCACCGCCCAGGCGGAGCGCGGCAGCGCCTGGCAAGCATGCTGCCCTGACACTTCAAGAGCACTCCCTGTTGTGGAATAATTACTATCCCAAGGAGCCCAGTGGAAGTCACTGAGACAAGCTGGTAGCAAAATACTGCAGCTGACAGCAAGTGTTTTCTAGATCAGGCTGCTATACAGAATATAACAAACAAATCACCTTGTGACTCCCCCTTCTGTAGCAGATGAGACTCCCAACATAAAGAAAAATCATCTGTTGAAGAAGGAGGCTTAACAGGCTTAAGCACACACTTCAAGTTAAGTGTGTGTTTAAGTGTGCTGTTTGCCAAGGCCAGATTCTGTCTCACTTCCCATACACTGCCTTCATGGAGGTTTCCGAGAGCAACCTTTCTCCATCACTGGATGAGTGAAGACTGAGGCAGAAGAGAGTCCTGTGCTGAGTCCACATTGCTGATTGAAGCAGCGGTCTTACGTTGCTCCCATCTAAGTCACAGAAGAGGAGGGCAAACAGTTGTACGAGAACCTACTGTAAGCTCAGGACTTTGAGGGAAGTCTCAGGCATGCCATATCCCTGGGTTTGTCTCTTGGAAACCCTCTTGGCATCAGACTTTGCATCCCACACAAATCCAGAGCTGCTCTGCTAAGTCCTCTTGGTCTGGAGTGTGCTTTGAGATCGTACACAGAGAGATGCTGCTCCTGCGCAAGGGCAAAGGACCATTAATATTACATTGGTGGTTAATTATTTAGCATCAGTGACCTCTGATGCTCATGCTTAAAGGATTTCTCCGTATCTCTGGGTCTGCCATGCACCAGCAAGAGAAAGGGCAGAGAACTGTGGCTAGTTTTAACAAATAGGATCTCAGAAGTTGGCTTCTCATCAATACTAAGGCCAAAGGATTAGCTGCTTGTTCTGAGCATGGAAACCAGGCCAGTAACTTCAGATCCAGAACAGAACTGAGAATGCAACTTTTGTTTGTTTAGCCTGGTTTCCAAAGGAAATAAAGTTTATGCAGTTAAATTTTCTGTGTGTGCACACAAGCCTCTCCTAACGTTGCACTCTTCTGCCATGTCAACCATGTTTCACCAAGGTAAAGTTCCGCTCGGCATCTGGACAAAAAAATCCAGTTGTGTAGAGCAGGTGGATGTGCTCTGCCCTGTTTTCAAGCATATTATATAAGACATTGGAGAGTCCATATTGCTACTGTCCTCACCCCAGCTGGATCACAGCTCCCATTGTGTTAAATGCTGGGGACACAGAAGCTTTGGAAACACTGTTTGCATTTCCATGCAGGATGTGAGGGGGGTTTTGTTTTTTAAATCGTTGTTCTGGGTGCCAATGAAGGGCCCCACACACCTGGGCTGCATGGCATAAAAGATCAAGAGTCGCTCAGCCTTGCAGCACCCCTGTGAGCATGGCAGCAGCCTGGCAGCGAAGAGGAGGCCATGTGCTGTGCAGACCATTCCTCTGGACTGGAGCTGTGGAGAGGAATCCAGCCAAGAAGGACAGAAGGCAGAAAAGAGACCCTGCAATCTGTTGGAGGGGTTGTACTATAAACAAGAGCAGGAAGGCTTCAGCGTGCCAGGGAAGAACAAGCTGTGTAGATAAAAGAGGCTGCTTCAAAAGAGTGGAGGGTGACTGACTAATTTTCCCTTGCACTGGGTGGCCAAAGAGCAGGGGAAAAGAAGTGGTCTTCACTGAGCTGACAGCCAGAGGGGGGGAGCAACCGCCACATACTAGAAAAGCTCACAGAAAAGCCTCTGCAGGTCTTCTTTCATCCAAGTTTCAAGGGCAACTGGATTCAGCAGACTCCAAATTTTGTCTTTGGTGCTACAAAGACGCTCGGAGACAGGGCCCGGTTCAGAGTCAACTTGCAGTAGTAGCTGGGCTGTCAGATGGGCCACAGGCCACGGTCCTTGATGTGCCTTGATGGCAGAGGGAAAGTAGAGGCGATACAGCTGCCTAAGAAAAGAAAAATTCAGGGAGAACTGGTATGGGGGGATGCAGGGTCACCATCCCCATGCACCCAAGTACCCCCTGGGCCCCAAGCCCAGGGCTCTGGCTCCCCATTAGGAAGCTTAGACCCACTGAGGACCCCAAACCAGAGCAGAGGAAGAACAACCCTGCAGTCTACAGAGGACAGGTGCTGTAGAAAGTATTCAGGTCAAACCCCAGCAGCCCACACAGAAGTGCTTCTCCAACTGGAAGAAGCTCTGCCAGTCCAGGGGCCCTCCTAGACACTCTTCCCCCAAGACCTTCTCTTAAAAACTGACCTGCATGTCCCCAGTCCAGCCACTTGACTGGTTTTAGGTGGGAAGAAGCTGATAAGGCTCGTGAGCATGGGATTCCTTTATTTTAGAAGGTGCAACTACAAGTTTTGCACATTTGGGACCTAGTAATGGTGTCTCTGAGTTCAGTGTGGGCTACCAAAACCCACCCAAGAAGCCAGGCATCTGAAGGCTGATAGCCTGGGCTGATTTCCAGCTTTCTGCTGGATGGCCTTGCTACACACAGCAGCACTGCAGGCAATTCAGCCCCAGCAGAGAGTGCGGGCTGGCCACACAGCCAGGATGAGGGCAGCCAGTTCCGTCCATGTGGAGAGCCCCGAAGGTGTGTCAGCAGGGCTGTGCAGTGGGGTGAATACATTCAGTATGACAGCAGTAGCACCTCCTAAGAGCAGCTCAAAACCCCCCAGGGGATAAACCACGAGATTCCAGAATAGCTCTGGGGTCCTGGGTCACTTGTATTTTGGATATTAGCTGCTGTTTATACAAGACGTACAATGCAGGCAGTTCCATCCTCATTTGGGAGCCAGCAGTCGGAACAGCCAGCCCAGCCCATGAGAGGATGTTTAGAGCACAGTCCAAGTGATGGAAAGAACAGCACTGCGAACCCATTTCCTTATACATTTTTCCACCCATGGGAGCGTTTCTTCAGAAGTGGGTGAACCATTTCCTCCCCAGCAGAGCTAGGGTGTGCCAACACTCTCAGTCCTCCCAGGATTTCTGTACTGCATCTCTGCTCCCTGACCCAGTATGCGGAGGGTGAGTCCAAGCCACTGCTGGAAGCATGTTCTTACTGAAAGGACACCTGGAGCGCTACCAGCAAACTGCTCACAAACGGCCTCTCGTTTTGTAGGTCTGTTCTCTGCATGGCTGGGCTGTTCCTTGTGCCTCGCTGAAGTCGTGCCATATGGAGCAAATGCTTCAACGTCTGTCTGTGTGTCTGCCTGACCGTGCAACCCAAGAGCCCGCTGCAAAAGATGCTCCGCTCTCATCATTTCACAAGCCAGGGACAGTCCCTGACAGGGGCTTTTCTATGTTTTTCCCAAGGTTTTGGTTGTTTTTGTGGTGGTGGGTTTTTTTTTTTTTCCCCCTGATCTCCCAAAGCATGAGAAGCCATCACCGGAGACCTGGAACTGGATAGCTGCTGGGAGGGAGAAGGCGGCTGGAAGCAGTTGCAGGGTTACGCTCTATGCGCTCTCTCTCTCTCCCATATGTGATGCTGGGAACTGGTTTAGCTTTGGGCAGCTAAAAGCGTGACAAGGAAGAGGAGAAAAGGTCTCTCATCCACTCCTTTCTCTTTCAGCTGCGTTGCCAGCTGGAGTCCGCCGGCTTGCAGGGAGAGAAGGGGCAATGGCAGATCTGAATGGACACCACGGGGCTGAGCATCCTTTCCTAGCGAACCCGCTCTGCGGCCTGGGGGCCTGGAATCTGGAAAAAGGTTCACCTTTTACTCTTTTTCTTAAGAGAAGCCGGGACAAAGCCCAGGACCTGGACCTCTCCCGTGGTTTTCTTTAAAAGCGGCGTGTTTGCGAGCGCCTGGGCGCACGTGGCGCGCTCATGTCTGCGTGTGCGATTCTCAGGTGAGTAACGGCACTCCCAGGGCTGTGCTATGTGGCGAGTTGCACTTTGCTGCCTGCCTTGTTTTTCTCGGGCTGACGAGTTCCTGACTAATGGCAGTCACTGCTGCTTAATCAGGAAGCAATTTAAGGATAACCTTTTCTAATTAACCAGCAGAGAGAAGAATGAATAAACTGTGAAAGAGCCAGCTGGCTTCAGTGTCCCCAGCCAAAGGGTCTGTTAGGTGGGAGAAAATGGCATCTGGGGACAAGGGATGTCAGCTCCAGACCTGCCACTAGGCAGGGAAGGGGGAATGAGATGGGAGGGGGTTACGGCACTTCCCAGGGCCTTTTCTCTGCTTTCTCCCCCAGTATCGCTCTGGTCATGCACATGCAGGTCATGACTGTCCAGGAAGGGCGTCTTGATGTGTGTAATCAAGCCCCATGTATAATTAAAACCCTGGGAGACCCTTTTATTCAGCACTTTGATGCAAATATGAGTAATTATCTTGTTATTCAAGTGTTTATAAAATCATAGAACAGCCCAGGTTGGAAGGGACCTCCAAAGATTATCTGGCCCAACCTTTTGTGAGAAAGGGAGCCTAGATGAGATCATTTAGCCCCCTGCTCAATCACATCTGTAAAAACTCCAGTGGTGGGGACACCATGTCCCTGGGGAGGTTGTTCCAGTGACTGCTTGTTCTCACTGTAAAAAACCTCATTCATCAAGATGAAACCTCTGCTGGTGCCACTTGTTGAACAGCACGGGGCCCAGTGTCGACCCCACTTGTGCCAGGACGCCAGTCTGAGTAAAACCCATCGATCCCTGCCTTCTGCATGCGGCCTGCGAGCCCATTTCCTACCCATCTCGCAAAACACCTCTATTCTGTATCCGACCATTCCGTCCAGAGAGGCGGATTCCCTCCTCACTGCCGACAACAGTGTTCGCACGTTTTCTCATGCGTTATCTCTGCTTTTTATTCCCCATTCACCGTCACTCATCTAAAAGCCACACACCTTGGCGTGCCAGGCCCCACACCCCAAGGCAGGCGGTGAGGGAGCCCTGCCCTGACCGTGCAGCTGCTTTCTAGCGCAGAGCCCCAGCCCGTCAGTGGCAGCAGAAGCCCGCACCCCGCACGTGGGCCTGAGTCGAGACCCGGCGAGAAGCGGGAGGGGACGCCCCGGCAGCGCCCCCACACAGCGCCGAGCGCCCTAAGATGGCGCCGGTAGCGCAGGGCTACGCTCCCCAGC
>NW_010246643.1:0-34940 GCF_000690775.1 Eurypyga helias
TGTAAGGGCCCTTCCAATCCAAACCCTGCTGTGATTGTATGATCCCAGCCCACCGGGGCCACATTTGTAACACACACACTAACCGAAGAGAACGGCTGACTTGGAGCAGCCAGGATATTTTGGTAGAGATCCCACATGATTCCCCCTTCCACCTACCTTTGTGACCCTCAGTTTTTCCCTCTCTTTATCAGCATTTGCCATAAGAAATAGCTGCTGAACGTGCCCTCAGATGAACAAAAGGAGAGCTCTCCTTCATTGTGTGCTTCAGAAAATGCCTTTTATCCAAGGAAAGGTCTTCCGACTACTTCTCTCTAAAGGTATTTTTCAGAAACAATTAGGATCACAAAGGTAGTATATAAAGTGTCACAGAATTTTTCTATGGCTCGAAAAATAATTATCAGCTTATTTGCATTGTTAAACGTTAATTAGCTATGAATGGCAATTTTTTTTTTTAACACCGCAATACTTCAATTTCTCATTACAAAATAATTTCAGCTCTATTAATTAGTTCTAACAGTAACTCATAGTAATGGATGACACCTTAAGTGAGCTATTAAATGCACTTTACCACTGATTAGGAAGAAGACAACTAAAAAAACCTGGCTAGGTTTACATAAAGACAGAATATGAAACAATACATGGCAGAATTATTGACTCACGTAAAAGCAACTCACCCCTCTTAAGTAACACGGGCTTAGCAGAACCAAAGGCTTGGTCACACTTCTGTGGGGTGTGTGGGGTCACCATTTAACAAATGGCCTAACATTTAACTATTGTTTTCATAATTTTATGTATGACACCATTCTCTGTAGAGATCTACATCTATATGCATGACTGTGTGTGTGCTTGTGTAGACGCGCACACTGGCAAATACCTTCATTTTCACAACTACACAGTAAAATACAAATTTTTGATTTGCCAGGTCCAAACGCAGCACAGGAATATGGTTCTGGCCAAAATTCTTCAAACAGCGACTATCCTGGATGGTGACAAAAATAACCCCAGAACGTTTCCATTGCCATGACATTTTAACCTTTTCGTCACAGTCCAGTACAATTAATCTTGCAGTGGCTCATTTGGAACGATCCCCATCTCAAACCACTGCCTGAAAATCTGCAACTGATCTTGTACGCCAAATGTATGAACCTCACTGATGAACCAGATGTTCTGTCCCATGGTAAAAAGGCAGCTTATGGCAGGAATCCCATACTAGTGGCTATCAAACCCCGTGATTGGCATTTCTGACCCTTCCGGGAAGTCCAAGCCTGCACTTTAGAGGGATGCTATTGGTAACACGTCTCAAACTGGTGCTGGCCCTTCCCCACACTCACCTTTAAACCTGAAGCGATTAGCCCTTTGGAGTTGACGTGCCACCGGCCTGCGGGATGAGCGGTCACAGACCAAGCTGTGAAACAGCGGCTGCTGGGTCTGCAGTGATCAAGAACCACCACAACCCAAACTTGTCGTGGCAAAGACAACTGGTATTTTTAAGTTGCTGTTAATGGGTAACATGGCTACTGCTGCAGAAGGAGGAAGTTGCCTTAGATGCTGTCCTTCACAGGATATTTCAACAATTCCAGAAGTAGTTTTGGAGTGGTTTTGTTTTCAAAGCGTATTTTGCTCCAAGACCTTGCTGCATACCTGGAGCCTCTAGACCTGCCCATGTTGCAGCTCCGTGGAAGGAAGCTCGGGCAGTCCTGCCTCCTCAGCCTCCTCACGTGGGTCCTCCTGAACTGGAAGCATGGAAACTACTGCCAGGGCTGCCTGCAATGACCGAGCTGCACCAGAACTACAAAGCCGCAAGGTGACGTCAGGTTTTCCAGTTCTTCATCCTGTGATGGGGAACACGCAAGTTGGGAGAGACCTTGTGAGATCTCCTTGCTGTAGGGCCCAAAGCCATGTTTCAGGGGTGCAAACTGCCACGACTTCAGGCTCTTAGACATAAACCTTCTGTGACACAAAAATTCTTAATATTTGGATGAATATGGAGTCTAGATTGTGTATGAGAGTAGCTTGATTCCAAGGAGTGGATTTTTTTTCCTCTGAAGACATGTGTTTGGTACACCATAGTGCAAATTCAGACTTTTACTCTTAAATCTAAGCTGGAAAGGGAGTGTCACAACCAGGAGCAGCCTCCCCAGTGCAAAGTGCCTCTATTGCCAGCTTGCCCTGAGTAGCGTTCATGGCACCAGATGTTGAAAGAGAACCCAGCTATGCTAGCAAGAAGTATAGCAGGCAAATGTCAAGTGCTGGGACTGTAATTTACAGATCTGAACACCTACACCATTTCCCCATGAACATTCATCGTGGAAAATCCTATGCCCACTGGGAAAACTGCAGGTAGGTACAATGTAGGGGTTGAAAGGTGAGAGGGTTCTCTAGATGGCAAATTCTTCTCTGTTCCAACACTTTTGCAAGTGGCAACATTCCTGCCTGGACTTCTTGTTCTATGAATTTCTGGCCAAGAGTTACTGTTGTTTAGCAGCTGACCTGTTTTTGTGGGTAATGGGTAGAAATTGCCTAAATTCAGTTAATAAGAACTGTAATTCACTATCAATCATATGGTCACAAAAGGAAGATGAAAAGTAAATCACCTTATACACTAAAATGAGTATAAAGGCAAGCTGGTAATTGTGTTACTTATTATTTACAACATATTAAGAAAACCCCTAAAATTATTACTATTTCACTCTCAAAATGTCTTATTTCAGTAATAAAGCATACCATCGCATATGAAAAAGAAATCTGTGAGCAATTATGAAAGTTCCCTCACGTAGTAGAGCTACTTGAGCTTAACCCAAATTAACAATACTGAGTATCACTGGCATTCACGTCCAAGAACTATTAGCTATTCTTACATATGCATGGTTTGTGTTATAGATCGTACCTATTGCTACCAGAAACGAGAGGGCCAGAATTGCATATATTGAGAGTTTGGCATACAGAAAATTTTAGATAAATACTCTACTTCCTTCACAAGTGGCAGAATATCCAGATGCTTAGGGCAACCTGGAACATTTTGAAAAGAAATAAGGCAACACATGGAATTCAAGCTTAACTCAAGGCTTGAGACCAAAAGCACAAAAGTGAAAATTTGCATACTTGCCAATGCAAAGATTCTTGTGCCCTCCAATACAATATACTGTAAGAAAACAGCCAAGAGAAACCAACAGGAATATGGTGAACAGCACTGAGGATCTTCAAAGAAATCAAAGATCTAAACCATTTTATGTTTAGAAACCATTTATGGGAGAAAAACCCAAAAACCAGGCCTGATTCTTCAAAGAATCTCCTTGCACCACTTCAACATACTTAATAGGATAGTATGTTAAAACCACGTTATAGGCAACTTCCAAAGACAGTAAATGAAAAAAAAAAAGGCACAGCTCAGTAAAGCAGAAAACAAAACTCATGGAAGTGGGCAAACAGGGAGCAATCTGAGGTTCAGCACCAACAGTTAGGGATGCTTGAGAAGAACATGGAGGAATTCTGAAGGTGGACAAGTGTAGAATAAGCTGACTTAAGGTGACTCACTGAGAAAGTTTGAAGGATTTGAAGTGGTAGATGAGAGTTTAACTTACCTCAGATGGGTCAAAACATTGAGCCAGTTTTGCCAAAATGACTCAGTATCTTGTGGCACTGAGTTTCCTGTATCACGTCTGTTGTAATTGCTCACCATAGCAGTTTAAAAGAAGATGACTTATTTCTTCTTGTTCTTGTCTGGTACAAAACCTTTTTTTTTTTTTTTTAAATAGGAGAGAATGTTACATGGGACATTTACATTTTCCCTCTGCATCCTTCAGATGCATGTTATACCTTGCTCATCTGCCCTCAGATTTAGGAGTATTTCAGTTTCCTCCTGTATCATAGCCACAGGAGTGATTTTGATCCCTTCCATTACCTACAATTCTTACTTTTCTGATATGCCCTTTTTGAATTAAAACCATTTTCCCCCCCTTTTCATTTTCTTGTTACTTTAGCGCAAGGAAAGGCTACATAACACACACAGATTCAACTGCCCATTACTGGACCGACTGCCTGATGGTGCCGTCTGCGGCCCAGACAACCTGGTGTGAGCGTGTCGTTGCGGGGGATTTCGTGCTGTGCAGAATGGAGAGATTCCAGTTTGACACGGCACCCTGACCTCCCTGCAGAGCTGGGAGCTACCGCGTTCGGCACTGAACGAATAGAGAGACCGACATTAACCACAAGCCAACCTGTACGTTACAGCAGCCAAACAGGTGCTTTACAGAAAGTCAGTGCTGAAGACGGGGCAGCTGACTCCAGGGCTCTGTGGGAACTCTGATGCCATGAAAAATTTAGGACCTGTATCTTTTACAGGGAAGAAAGTTAAGGCCCCAATCTGCAAACACTTGCATGCATGCTTATTTTTAGACCTATGTAGTACTTCACATCTTAAAGTCAATGGAGATATTTATACGCAGAAAGCATTTCACATCTTCCAGTCTTTGTCAGCTCGGGGCCATGGGAAAGAGAGGGGCCAACATACCAGCTTGCCCAGGTTAAAGAAATTTCAATTTTTCAGTGTCAAAACCTCTTAAAATAAGGGCAACTGTAGGCCATTCAGAAAACTGGCCTAGGAAGGTACTGAAAACCAACTTCAATGGAGTAGTAAAAATGATAGAAAATCTTGAGTGGCATCATTTCACACATACATGAGATTACACTTAAAGAGATAAAACATTGAGTATAATCACTTAAAACCTACACAGGGATATGCTTTTTCAGAAAAAAATGGACCAATATTAAGCATGAAAGACAGCACTAAGGACAATGCACAGTTAGACTGAGCATATGTATGATCAAATAATCAGAAAGACAACATAGTTTTAATAAGCTCACATATTTAATCAATGTAAATATATTATAATAAAACATACATTCCTTAGAGACTAATGACTGTATTCACAGTTTCAGAAGTCAGACTACACAGTGCTATAAGTAGTCAGGCCAAAATCCTAACTTTCTACAGAATACCTCATATTAATGCAAAACATTTTTCACAGCTGTTAATAACCCCAGTTCTCATAGATACAGGAGATCTAGTTTACCGAATCTCAGTGATTTTCAGCTTTTACTTAAAGACTGAATATTCAAATACAAGCAATACACTATCACAGTCCAAATACTTCCAACATCTGATTTGTTGTAGGACAGGATAAGACAAATCATAGGAAGCCCAAACACTGCCACTCAAGTTACCTACTACCAGTCAACCATGAAACTTCTGTTGCTTTTGCACAATTTTCCACAATAACTTAAAGCATACTTAGATTAAAAAGCTTGTTGACAGTTTCACTGGACAAACTCTTACAGCTTAGTAGGTACAAGATGCAGCTTATATCAATCTGTACTGGTAAAGTTTTTACATAGCTTTTTTAAGCAAAACCCCCCAGTGGAGACAAGCAGAACATCCATGTTGAAATTGCTGCACCTCCAAGACTACTGCTACAGGGATGCCATTCAAAAAACCAAAATAATCCCAGTCTTAAATACTGGGAAAAACCCCACTTGATGACAATAAAACCTTTTCCAGGGAGAATTCAAATTGAAAAGATGTAACCATCTTAAAAAAATGCCACTTCCTCCTTTAACATTTTACATTAGCTTTACAGCTGAACTACAGGTCAATAAAGAAATAATTCTGACTGTGTTTTTTCACTGAACACACCCCCTGCCCTCAGGTATGGGACTCTGTGGTGGTAACTCAGTTATGCAACTGCTGTGTGCTAATTATGCCACTGCTCCTGAAAACTCTGCTAGGGATGAAAGTCTAATTAAAAAGTGTCTTGACTTTAGAGTAAGAGGGAAGGGATCCCCATTTCTGGTAAGTCTTTACTGAAACTGCCCTGGGAGTGGGGGGAGAGGGAAGGTAAAACAAAGGTTGTGCAAGTTCTCCTCGGAGAACAGTTTTGGAGAACTGTCTGAAGAGACAGCACAACGTTCTGTCACAGTTATCAAAGTATACACATACTTAAAAAGTAAAGAGAACTTGTATTTAAAAGTCTTAGAAGAATACCATAACAAAAGTAATGCAAACGTCTTGAGGCATTTCCTGACGCTGTGGTGTAACCTCCCCAGCTGGATAATAACAACCTAGAAAAGAAATTCTAGTAAAAAGGTACATATAATACTGTATGTAGCATACTATCTTTAGCATAATGTGCATCCGCTTGCTACAAGATGTAGGCAACCTTACTTAAATTTTCAGGAACAGCATGTTTTTGTACTCACCTGGGCAGTAACACCACCACTGAAAAGGGCAGTCAAAAGAAAAGAACATACAAAAGCCAGGAAGAATGGAGTCTATTTATTTTATTTCATCTTGTTGTTAAAGCAAAGCATTCTATACATATTATTCAGCTATTTACTGCCATTCTACACCCATTATTGACCTAATTGCAGAAAGACAAATGCAGGGACAAACTTGTTAAGATGAGCATATTGATAAGGCTTCTCTGACTTTGACAAATATTTATTTAAAAATAAGATACTGCTCATGGGTTTCTTTTATTAACAGTTAATGGTTCAATTCACAGAACTCTGAGACACCATGGAACACGTAGCAAAACGTAATGCTGATAATACACAATGTCTCTTCACTAAACACTCTGCACAGGCAGAAGTTATGGTATCAGTTGAGCTACTGATTAGTCAAACACCTAAATGGAAAGAATCTGGAGAGTGAGGGATGGTTACTTAGAAGATGATTTCATATTTATTTGTGTAGGCAAAAAACCCTTCAGTGTCACAGCCACTAGGAATTATCATTTGAATATTTTTGTTATGTTTCTTAACGCTGATTTTAACTGAGCAAAATCACACTACTGGACTATCTTTAAAATCCCTCCTGAAATGAAATGATAGTGTGAGTCAGAATGGGAATTTTCCTGCAACATAAAAAAATATCTCAAAACACTACATTGAAATACCTTCATAAATCACTTTGTTCTACAGCTTCTAATAGATAAAGCTGACTGTCAGCTGTGGCATCTACAGAAACACCTGCTGGAAAACAGACAAGGTGTATCTCTCTCTGTATCAAAATCAATTTGACTAGTCTTAATATCTAATAGTTTCTCACTAGGAGACTGATTTAAACTAAAAAGTTGTAAGATTTCCAGTCACACTAAATAGTTCTTCCATTATGGCTGTTTACTAGGTTGGCTGCTTCAATGTACTGGATGAACGGATGAATAAAGAGTTGAGAGAAATCCTCTTTAACTCATTCAACATGTATACATTATTTCCCTCTTTAAATCAGGAAATATTTTCAAGTACTTTTGGACCTGCAGACTGATTTCTTGAGAAATTACTGCTACAGATACACTTCAAACAAGTGTTACATGTGCCATGCTTCAAATTTCCAGCCCAAGATATGTAGGTGTTGCAACCAAAGCACAACAGTGGAATCTTAACAGAGAATGAATATTCCTTTGCAGTTTTGCAAACAGAGCTAGAACAACCAGAACTTTAAGGTCACACTCACAATTCACATGTTGCAAATTATTTTAAGGAACTATTTGACTGTGGTGTACAATACAAAGAGTTCTTTAGAATTCATTTGCTCTCGGCAGCACACTGCATTGAAAGAACAGGACCATGCCACATAAAGTTATTATTGTAAATAACACTGATATCAAAGTGTGCACCTCTGCTAGCTACAGAATTCCAGGCTCTCAGCCCTTTTCAATTAAGTGGCCCTGAAATTCTTTGGGTATGGAATGTATTTAATTCAGTTTAATTGTGCAAGAATTATTTGAAGCGGTGAACTCACATTATGCTATGCCCCAAAACCTTCCAATAAAAAGTGTATATGTTGGTTATAAATCCCAAGTCTATTTAAAATTTCTTATAATTTCAAAAAGCAAACCCACACAATCATATGAAGTGTTTAAACAGCAATAAATAGTTCTCCTGAAACTCAGGGAACATGTGCATTCAGCTATCAATAAAAACAGTATGGGGTACTAACCTTTTACCCTATGCTATGTGTATGGTGAAACAGTGTTCCCAAACCGACAGCACTCACTGTGGAAAGCATGAATATTTCTTTTAGGCAAACACAGTAATATAACGCTGCTACTTCTTCTTTTCTTACTATTATTTTTCTGGAGAGAAAAAGGAAGTAATGAAACCACTTAAAATTCAGCACTATATTTCAGTCACATGAAGGAAACTGTGCTGTTTTTATTCTAAGGACAGATCTGTGCAAGCATCTGGAAGCAGGTACTTCTCTCTGCAGTTTGGGAACAGAGGAAGGGAGGTCCTCCTCTGGAAGAAAGACGATGGAGAATCAAATCCTGTTCCCTCTGCAATCAGGGTAAATATTGTGAGGGTGGGGGGCAGGATTTTCTCCTTCGGCCATCTGAACAACAGTTTCCTCCAGCCCTATCATTTAATTTTAAAGTGGAATTTGGTTTATACTGCAGACCAATAAGTACCCTAGGAGCTTGATTGGTTGGTGCTTAATGAAATTGCTTCTGCTGACATTAGATACATTAGGATACTGATTAAAACACTTAATGATCCCTCTTGATTTTAAATTGCTAGATTTGTGAGATGCCATCAAAGTATCCTCTTCCTTCTTTTCCTCCACCATAATCCTGCTTCTCCTTGCCCTTTTCCTGTTCATGATCCTTAAAGGCTGTGGCTCATTGGCACCAGTATGGTCACAAATCAAATTCTAACATGAAGTTGAACACTGTATTGTTTAAAATATGCCAAAACCCAGAAAACAAACACTGAGACAGTCATCTCGAAAATACAATTTCCAGGTTCAAAGCTCAAACTATTCTTAAACATGGAAATACTGAGGTTTATTAACATAAGTGGAAATCCAAATCAGAATAACTTTAAAATTTTTAAAATATTAGCTAGAAAAAAGATAATCCTGTAAATGTAAAAACAAGTATAAAACCATTACTTTTGAGCTTGAATGTGGAAGACAGTGATACATTGCCAGATAATGGTGTTGGAATGGCATTACTATGACGACAAAGCCATTTTTCATGCTCTTATACAAAATTGCATACCATATCACCTTCCAGTGGGAAACATGCATATCTTACGGGCAAAATGACAGCTTATCCTCAGATATTGTTAAACACTAGAAATACCAGGTTTGGAAACTTTGCCTGAAAAGGGGGAAAACACAATAGGTGTAAAAAATTCCATTTTCCTCGACAAATCTTATCAAGACTCTCGAGATGAAATTATACTTACAAAAAAAAAATTGCCTATATACTAAAACCTGCTGTGTCAGACGTTTTTATGAAAAAAGTGAATATACTGAATCTTATACTTAATACAAACTTCAAGACCACGGAAAATAAAAAAGTAGGAGTTTTTGTACATTTTAGCACCATTATAAAGTTAGAGTCGAATGACGGTTCTGTCACGGTGGCTGTACCTTGCAGCTGGTGTGGCTAAAGTGAAGCGCACTGACTTCAGTGATCTCTGAGAGAAGAATAACAGGATCTGCCGATCACAGCAAATAATCTGTTTGCCAATTTTTTCCTTTTCTTTTTTTTTTTTACCTTTTTTTTTTTTTAAAACTTTTATTTTGAGCTTTATTTTTATCAGGCAGCCAGAGAGCATTTCTGTCAGCTAAATCCAAGTCCCAGTCCTTTTGGTCTCTGGATGGCTCGTATCGGCTCTGCTATCCCTTTGCCGTCTGGTCCAAGGCCTGTACCAGGGGTCCAGCCCATAGTCTGAAGCATTCTGTTTCCAATGTTGCTTTCTGGGATTGGTTGGGTGTTTTCACCTACAAACCCTGAGATTAAAGAAACACACAGCATTAATCAGCACTGCCTGCCATGTGGAGAAGAGCAGGATAATCTCTCTTAAAGCTTTAAACCTTCTTATTCTCCTAATTCATCTAATAGGTTGCTAGAACAGGCTGTCTTTGCACATGTTGACCTCCTGACTGCATAGGATTCTAAATAATAGTGTCTTTGCTTCATTTTTAATATTTCTATAACTCAGTTTAAGTATGACAAATATTGTCACAGATCTTTTATATTCCAATACAGCGGATTTTACGCCAGTCTCGAAGAACATGCATCACTTGCACAAGTCTACCAACACATCAGCAAGATTACCTGAATTTCTCCTCCTGTAGGTAACTAAGCTGAGGGACCTCATAGTATCATGACCATCTATTCTTAGCAATATTTATCAATGCTCAAGATCTCTTTCAACAAAACACAGTAAATAATTGCCGATTAAACAACTACAGCTGCTACAGAAACAGCACAGATAAGTGGTCTGCTATCATGAAATTCAACTATATCATTACTCACTTTCTTTTCTACTGAACGTTGTAAGAAAGATTTGATACATCCAAGTCTACTTTTGTTATTTTCAATGCCATTGAGCATTGCTTACACTCTTCTTTCTGTACCATTAAGATCTCAGAAAAGATGCACACATAATGCAGAAAAGGCTATCGCGATTACAAGCGTTAATACAACAGATTCATTTTTTAATAATATTTTTTTCCCCCTCCATGACTGCATCATAAAAAAACCAAAACCAGTAACAAAGCTCGTTTTTTCCCTCAGCAACCAAACTCCTCAAGCTGGAGTGTGGAGATGATGTATGGATAAGCTTTCCTATACGTAACTGTCTTGCACGAGGGACACAAACAATATTTATTTCAAGAAACTGAGTTAAATCATAAAAACAATTTTATAAGGGGCTTAAGTTTTTGAACTACCACAAGCAGTTGCATGTAGGCAGCTGGATTTTGTTTTCAACTTTGCTTAACTTCTCCACCCCTCAAAAACAGAACAAAAAAACACCACCATGTGCCCAGCTTCAAATATTATCTACTCAATTTTCTACTTATTTATTTCTGGCCTGCTACTTTTTGAAAAATACTGTAGAAGGAAACTGTGGTTTGGGACACTATAGTGTCTTCAATCAAGAATTTCGCATTGTCAAGCAGCTGCCTCACCATTATATTAACTTGCTAAACAAGAACACAAAGTTGAACATGCACTTCTGAAAAGCCTCATGTAACACACAGACATAATAAAAAGCAAAAGACCACAGTCAAAACCACATACACAGACAGAAGTTCACAATTAGAGGTGCACATTAAAAACCTCATGATGATTGTGATGAATTTAGAGTACTCAAGCTTTCTCCACTATAGATCTGTTCATATGCAGTGAAACACTGGCTACATGAAAGGTAGACAGCTTCCTAGTTCCTCAGTTCCTGAGGCAAAGAGAAAGGGAATCGCATTGAGGGAAGGCATCCTTTAACACTGGTTTGAAGATACGCTTAATGCTAGGCTTAAAATAAAGGCTTTTAAGTTAGCAGCCTCCAGTCCCCGAGAGGGTTCCTCTTGAACTGACCAGCACAAAATTCAATGTCCAAGAGTTCCTTTCTTTCCAGGCCCCCACAGGCAGAAGCAATTTTCATACAGAGGAGTCCCTGACACTGCCTGGCATACACAACACAGGCTTTGCTACCTTCTCAGTTATACCGTCTAGCTCAAAAAAAGGGAAAGAAAAAAGGCTATTGTTGAACAAAAGTTTAGGTAAACCTCCCAGGTAAAATCTGGAAGTGCATTTGGTCCACTTTTCACAACAGGTGATGGTAAGAAGTCAAGCATTGTTCCAATGAACGTCTGTGGAACAAATAAGGGGGAAAAGTTGAAAAGGGAAGAATAATCCAACAGATCTGCCAAACAGGAAAGAGCAAGGGTAAGAGTATATTTCATGGCATTTAAGAAATGGAAATATGAAACCATTCATAATGGTGCCTAGCAAAGATGGCATGGTGGCTGGAAAGGCATAGCCTGAGACAACTTAAAACAGCTGTTTTGTTAGTCTATTTCAGGTAAAAAACCACAGTTCCTGTAATATATGTACCTTTCTATATGAATTTCAATTCTCAAGACAGACAGAGCAACCTCACAAAAAACATGTATGAAAGAAAAATCTGTACCCTGACATGTTATATCCCATTCCTACCACCAAACCACCCTCCCCCCTCCTCCCCCATATGACTGACAGGGTAATTGGAATATGTTTTGTTTTAAAGACATATAAGTATATTACAATCTGCACTGTAAGTATTTTTCTCTTCACTGTACATATTTTCCACTCTCCTGTTAGAAGATTGAAACCTCCCCTAAAGAGTTCTTTTACATCACCAGATTGGGGGGGGGGGGGGGGGAGGAAAGAAGCAAAAACCACCATAAACTTGGCTTCACAAATCACTTTTGGGCAAACCATCAAACAGCACACACTGTCCAAAGGATGATGTGTTTGGAGGCTCTCTGTTGCAACAAGAATAAGGCAAAACCAAAAATCCACCTGATTTGCCTTTATTATTAATTGACTAAATACTCCTTGAAAATGAGGTGAATATGGATAGATTTTATCCTAATTGTGGAAAAAAATTAATATATGCAAGCTATTCTTTTGCAGTATAGTCAGTTTTTAAATAAATATGTGTCTACATCTGTCTTAAATTTTCCAAATGATGGGTGAAAACTGCAGGAATATTAATCTGTAATGCAACATATTTTACTTGAATCAGAAGAATAGAGATTGTGCTACTGCCTTTCTCCTCCATTCCACGACCAATCAGCAATCAAAAAAAAAAGCATTACTGATTGACTGCATGACAGGAGAGAGCTCTTAAAAATCATGCTACACTGTATGCTATTCCCCTGACCCCCATTCCTGTGCTTTGGGCTTTTATTTTCTAATTAAAAGCAGTAATTGTCCTTGCAATATTCATCTTCAAGTTCAGTTTTTAATTCATGCCTATGGCTCTTCTTGGACTAGCCAGTAGGGCCTGTCTGAGAGAACGGTCCAAGCATACTGGCCTTGAAAACGGCCGCGCTACCTCTGGGACGTGTTCAGTCTTGACCCACCCAGGAGCAAGAGCAAAATCAATCCATTGCACCATCCCATAGAAATATAACTATGCAACATAAGATTAAGGGAAAAAAAAAAAAGCAGAGAGCTATTTTTCTAAGTTTATTGCTGTGCGAGGCTTTGTGGGGTTCCAGGAGGTATGAGGAAATCTCTGTACTAATGATTTGTGGGAAATCTTCTGCATGGAGCATTTTTCTTTCTACAGACTAAAAATGTTTTCAGCAACCATAACAACTTGGTTCCTGATCTACCAGATGAGCAGTCTGCATGCAGAAGAGGCTGCCACTACACATGTGAGGAGCAAACACTGAGGAACAGTTACTTGCTTAAGGAGACAGCACTGAATGTTCCCTCTCTTTGCAATACTGCCAAGTAGGGAAAAGATAAAGAAGGTCAATCCTCAAACCTTTGTGCACCCTTCAACGTGTACACCACACTTCAAGGTGTACACATATTATGCATATGACCTTACATACACAGAATATGGAACCTATGAGTAAGTAAAAAGGCAAAACTGGGAAGGGGAAAACAAAAAAAATCATTGCATTTGTTTAATTTTGGTATGGTAGTTATGAAGGCATTAAAGGCAGGTTTCAATGAAAAATAAAGGTAAGTAATTTTTTTCTTACCAGCTGTTGAGACAGGTATGTCCTGGTTAAACAGTACACTAGCATTCAGTGCCATACCCTTGATTTTACAGTGATTGCCATGACTTAATTTAATTCCATCTGTAAGCTAAAATCAGATCAGAGGTCTAATGCTGCTGCAGGCTCCACATCTGTTTAATCATTTTTGGATACAACAGCTTGCAGAAGTTCAGGTTTTAAATCTGCTTTGTATTTAAGAAACAATGTTACACCAGTATACATCATCTCCAGCAGGAAACGAACGAGCCTATGCACAGTTGTGATCTGGCAGATCCATGTTATTTGCAAAATAGACCCTTAAAATCTCACCCATTAAGTTATCATTTGTTATAGAATAATAAAGAAACTGTTACCCCAACCACCACTATTGTGACAATATTTATTTGTATGGTCCGATTGCTGCATATGATCAAGCATATTTGGTTTCTATTGGGAGAATAAAAAGATTCAATCTCTAAAATAACCCTTATTTAAGAAAATGCTTTTTTTCCTCTCTCCTCTCCCCCCCAGCCCCCTAGTTGTAAGAAACAAATGAAGGCATATTGAAGTAATTTCATCTCTGGCCACCAAACTATTTTTGATGTTAAGAAAACGTTTTTTAAACAGTTCTGAGAAAATGACACTGTACGTAAATATAGTCTTGGCCTTTCATCTTCCTTTTATATGATTAAGACTTGTGTGCAGAACAGCAATGCCTTTGCAGAGCATACCACAACTATTATTTCCTCTTCTATCGCTCCCAGCAGCCTTAAATCCTTTAAATCCTTTCCTAGAAGGATCTCTTTTTGCTTGGGTAATTTTTGCAATACATGGCCTGCTAACCCTTACCCCCTACCCTGGATCTCACTTATGTCTATCACAGCAGAGTCAGTCTTTCTACCTCAAATCTTCCAAGGAGCATTGTGGATGGTAATTCACTTGCGTAATTGGCTCAAGAGATGAAAATCTTGTATCTGCCTCTCTTAGCCACTAATCTATCCAGCTGACTGCAAGCCTAATTGGCAGCTTGTTTAGTAATTTGGCTCCTAAAGTGTTGTATTGATGTTGGATAAACAGCCAATGGACAGAGAAACGATACATGCTGCTTCACTTTAAACCTTGTGCACTTTCCCCCTCGTTTTCTGAAAACAGTTAATATTCCGTATATCCTTTTTCTTTTCTGACTCCTCACTAGACAGATGAGCTCAGAACAGCAGGGACTGATCCTGATACACAAGACAATTTTACAAAGAATGTAATGAGAGTAATACATTGCTATAGTGTATCTTTCTATGCCAGCTCTTTTTAACTAGCAAAATGGGAATTAGACTGCTTGCATGTTTATATTCTCAGAATTGTTTTGGATAATTGTGCAGTCAGTATCACGAGTGCAGCCAACAGCCATACTGTGATTTTTTAAAACCAGTACCTGCAGTGGTATTATGGCTGTATATCTGAAAAAAAAGTTATGAAAATGCCATATTATTTAGCTAAATATTTGAGATTGCATTTTATACCAGACTTTTACATATCCTTCACACCGGGCTATCTAACGCTGTGTCTGAAGAATAACCTTAGAACAATTATAGCTCAGGTGAGTCTGCTAGCACTGTATTTTACTCCAGCTAGCAGACAGATAAAAATAGCTGAGGACAGAGCCATAGCTCTATTAGGTGTTGGAAGCCTCCATATTTACCAGCAGAGTTTGGTTAATGTCTGAGCTGCCATAGTTTCACTCCTACTGTCCCACTGCAATGGGTATTCAAGGAACCTTCACGTAATTGTGACACGGGTAAATGCATTCTTTGTTGCAGCACAGACCTCAGACATAAACCCATTACCAATCTTCCTGAATATATAAACATAAATCCATGTACTGATGAAAACTGAGACACTGAACTTTAGGTTCAACTGGTCATCCAGTACCGTAGATCACTTGGAGCTGGATTTGCAGATGCTCTTCTCCTTCCATGCTTTATTGGACTACACTGCATGTGAAGTGTAAATTCACACCCATTCAGCCTTTACTATTACTCAAATTGGTCAGGAAGAGTTGGAATTATTAGATTTCCATTTATCCCTCAGCAAGAGGGATATTGATCTTGAATATCAAAGTCACAGTTTTCACTTTGGTCCAAAGTGGGCCAGTTTTATGCCTTGTCTATGCTGACAGACCAACTGTCGCTGGACAGCATTTTGGAAGAAACATTCTCACTGGGGACCAGTCCAAAGTTCTGCTCAAAATCCTCGAAACCTGGCAAAATTGCTTCTTTTTGATAAGCATTCCCTGACTTGTATAAAGCGAAGTGTAACCTTCCACTGAAACCCACAGGGAAAGGATTTAAATCACAGTCATACTTGCAAAACGGACAGCACGGTTATTGTGAATTTCAGCAGAAAGGTTGAGGATTAAACGGGTATTAGGACTACACACATTACGGTAGCTCTAACTGCCCCTAACCCAAGCTAGGATGGATTGCCAGGATACTGGAGGTGAAGTTCCACTTCTATTGACTATTCTCTGCCCATGTGTTTAGAGTATTATCTCCTGTCAAACTATCTGAATTTAAAAGTTCAGATTAACTAGGCAAATACATATGCATTATTTTTACTACAGGCTAAATAACCATTTGCCCATTTACACAAACAGTGTGTACTGAGATCTATCAGTAATGAAGGCATCAGAATGTAAATCTTAGTTATTACATTAGCATTGGCAGTATCAATATATGGACTGAAAGTTAAACTTATCTTACAATTATAAAAAAAAAGTTTCCTTACATTGTAGTGGAAATAAAAAGCAATCATTTTCTTTAGGAAATCCAATATAACAGGTATCTGACAGCTTTTATCAGATGCTTTTCCACCATTTTCAGAGCTTTTATAGAAAGACACAAAACAGAAATCCAAATTTGCCTGCACTGGAAACCTGATCAATGAATTTTATATTCTCACATTATGAAAATATTTTCTCGCATCTTAAACAGTTATTTTTATTCCTCTGAACTGGAAAAAAATATTCTGCGTAAGGCATCAGATTTATGCATAGGCCTCTGTCCTTATTCAAAAGGCAAATTACATGCTAACAAACCTCTAAGAAAAGTGATTTTTGCATAATCTACAGCAGGGCCTATGTGCAACAGTGCTGCTTATTCCCCCAGGAGAAAGAAAAACTGGTCACCATTAACGGAGAGGTTGTTGTGGAGGGCTGGGATAAGAAGTTACATTGATTGGAGAACAAATACGTGAATTTTCTCCTTGCACATTTTAACTTCCAAACCTTCTCCAGGTAAGTTCTTTGGTATTACCAACCCAAAGCAGACCGACAGAAATATCACGTACTGCTTTTATTGGCTGAGTTCTAGGAAAAGTGCAGGATATACATCAGCCCATATGAAAAAGGAGATGGCCCTATCTAAAATAAAGGAGATGGAGAAGGCTTCTCTCTGCAGGGAACCAGAAGGCTCAACCTGAACATAAGGAAATACTTTGTCACTGTGAGGGTGACAGAGCACTGGAACAGGCTGCCCAGAGAGGGGGTGGAGTCTCCTTCACCGGAGAATTTCAAAAGTCGTCTGGTCTTGTAGATCACCTAGTGATCTACTCTAGATGATCCTGCTCTGGCAGGCGGGTTGGACTAGATGATCTCCAAAGGTCCTTGCCAACCCCTACTACTCTGTGAATCTGTGAACCACTTCATTATGGTACCTGGTGGAGAATATGCAGAACTTGCACAGAACATAACTGACTTACCAACACCTGGGTAATGAGGCATATCTTCAGAATTTGAAAAAAAAGTCTGGCTTATCCTTTTTTGAGCAGAAATTTCTTACATATTAAGGACTCTTCCATTTCTGATACTCTTTGTCAAGCTGGCTTATGATTCTTCAAAGTGAAGTCCAAAAAAATCCATACAATCATAGAATATCTCAAGTTGGAAGAGACCTGTAAGGATCATGGAGTCCAACTCCCACTAAAGACACTCTTGAGTGTTTCCTACAGCCAGAAACACATAGTTACCTTAGGAAAGGCTCCCAGAGTGATTTGAGGAATTACTTTTGAACCTTCCACATTTCAGATGACGATAGCATTTAGAAAAGTCAGGTTCAGTCATCTTCTATTAACCTGAATGTTGTTTCTTCACTTTATATTGGCTGTGTGTACAGCCTGAAGGATACTGTCTTCTCTCTCTATCACAAGAAATCCATCAGCAATTTCTCAGTATAGGCCTCATTCTCACTGCATTGTGGATCTTGTCTTCTGAAGTCTGTTACTGATCTCTTCTTACTACTCTGATGTTTCTAAGTAAGGGGCCCCACCTGAACCAAGGACCTCAGCTCAACATGAGAAGTCTTTTGCTCTGCAGGGAGAGTGGTTTCCAATACTGGATAGCACTCTGTGATCTTGTGATTTTTGAACTGATTTAGTGAGAAAATATGGTGGCCAAAAAAACCCTCAAACAACTACCCCGAACAAGAAAGAAGGCCCTAAAATTTAATCTGATGCAGAAACCAACCAACCAAGAAAGCGTATCCATATGCTAGAGGACCAAGCAGTTATGCTGCGTAGCCCAGAAAGGACTTGGGTAGAGTAAGGATGAGAAATGGCAAAATACAATAAGGGAAAGTGTTCACAACACATCCGCACGTTGTGTTGGCCTGTGGAAAGGGATTTCTGTCTATGAAGCTGTACATTTAGTAGATTGAAAAAAACCAGTGATTCAAGCTAAAAAGAAAGCAGACAGGTTTCTAGTTCCAGGGGGGTTGGAACTAGATGATCTTTAAGGTCCCTTCCAACCCTAACCATTCTATGATTCTATATAATAGTTTGGTCAAGAGTGCTGGAAATTTACTGCCAGTTCATCCAAGTACACAAAAGTCTACCCTTTCTCTGCAACTATCCCACTAAGTTGACCTTCACCATGAACTCAGCCTCAGCCACCTCTGTTATCACGATGTAATCACAATCTTTTTCAAATCATCATTTTGGTACTGCAGATATTCAGGTCTGATTTTTAATCACTGACATATTAAGCATCAGCAAAATAGTTTGCTTAGCTGTTCCGCTGACAATTTTTAAAAAGGAATGAAAACATGTACCCTTTTGATTACCTTGTTAAAGTGAGTCATGATGGCATTATATCGCAGTGCTCAGTATTTCTGCTGTAATTAAGAATCTGTCATATTTTTCATTAAAACACATTCTTTAAAATGAGACTTTTAACTTGGCCATTTCCATCAGTACCAGCCTGAACTGTAGCACACAACATGCCAACCAGATAAAGAAAATGACAACTGAAATTTGCTTTTGCAAAATATAAGTATTAACGTACCCATAACACGCACATTAATTTATTTTATATGCACATTCTCTGTATTTTAACTTCAAAATAGCTTTCTCTTCTTAAAATTAGTTTTTGCAGGTTTTCACTACTGCTCCAATGTGTAAGCAATGCTACATAAACATCAGAGCAAAAAGATTGTTTTCAAATAGAAATAAATGGTATTTACAAAGCACAAAACAACTTTTTCTTTTTTTGTTCTAAATCAAGCTTTCTACCTTCTATAAATTATTAACAACCTGCAGATGTGAAGCAGAATTTGATGTTTTCTAACATTTCAGATTTAGATGTTTCTTATTAAAAAAAATAAAAGAGAATCTAAAAGGTTTTGGCCTTTAACAGGAGTTGATTGAGAAAAAAAACACACAAGAAGAGAGAGTCAATAGGAAAGGAACTGGGGTAAATGCATATTCAGTGTATGAACACGGTGTCTAAAATACTGTAGCATCTACTGGTTTGATATGAGACTTAAAGTAGGCAATTTAAGACTGAAATTACTGTAATGCATGTTGTGTTTCAAGTGGTAACAATACTTTTCAGAGAATGTCCTTTCTCTTGCCTTTTTTTTTTTTTTGTAGTTATTATTTTCATTAATACTGGACCCAGTACTGGTCAGGCTATTTCCATGGTAATTTATTAGTTTGTCTAAGAGGTTTTTATACAAACTTGAGGGCACTGCATTGCTGCAATGAAATATGTCAAGGTGTCATGTGAAATAGCTCTACCACTCAGGTAGTCAGAGAGAGCATAACGTCATTGGGAATGACCTGGTCCCAAATCTGACTAGAATCACTAATACAATATAGGTTTCATGAAAGAACGCGTGAAAAAAGTAGGTATTTATTTTGTACAACACCTAATTCTTAAAAGAAATCATAGGAAGTAAAAAATTTTTATTATTATCTTTTTTGAGTTGATAAACTAATTATCCAGGTTCAGTAGCACACAGATGGGACTACAACTAAGCATCCGCAAACTAAAAAATTTATCAGAGTGCAAAGGCAGAGTAGGACACTCCTGTCTCAGTACTGTCAGCTCCTAACAATCCATACCTATATTATCTCCCATTTTCTTCATTGCTTTTCAACACAGCTTTTCTTCACCTTTACAAATGACATTTTTGAAACTATAAAATGCTCCGTGCTGCTCCAACTTTCTTGCTTCAATAGTTTCTCATTGCTGTACAAGTAAATCTACATCCTTTGTTACTAATATACACAAACCTATTGGTATGTGACTTTGACTCCAGGCTGAGAACAGGCTATAAATTTAGAAATCAATATCTAACTCTATCAATATTCATTTTACTTTTTCAATACAAAATACAAAGGTGAAAGAGCAGTAAATAAGCTGGAGTACTGAAATAAATTGGGTGTTCTTGTCACAATTAATAAATGTTTAACCAATAACATTGCTTGCTACAGAAGTCTGTGGCTTTTGTAAGGTGTCTGAAAGTAGCAGGTGCTACCCTTGTGAGACTCAGAACCAGAGAACGCATTTTGATACTTCGTTAGGATCACCAGTCACTCTTCACTACTGCTTAACCTAAACGTATAAATGACCATTTTCAGCACTGTGCATAGTGCTACAAGAATTCTTTTACTGATGCAGTTTATTTAAAAAATGCAGATAAGAATTTTGAAAATACTTTATCCAATTGTTTTGCTCATATTAGGTGAAACTTTGCTAATTTGCAGCACGTATAGCTCAAGAAAACATTTGCAGTTAATGACTCATTTACAGAGATCCTTTCAGGTTTGACTATGACGTTAAACATGGACAATTATTAGCAGAATGCTTCTTTCAATTTCCAGCTTTTGTTCATATAAATACACAACTTTTCATTTTTCCCTCCAGAGAAAGTTTACAAATTCTTCAACATAAAATCTAGTCCTTCTATATCTTAGCTAACTAAAACTGCTGAAAGGAGAATAATGAAAGAGTGATCTTTCATTTTAATCCAAGTTTTCAAACATATTTCCATACTAAAAGAAAATGCGTTTCTTTCATGAAATGGTACAAAATATTGGCACAGACAAACATCACAGATAACCAATAATTTAGCTGTGGGAAGTCAGCCTTTGAGAAAACTAATAATTTATAAAATGTTATACATTATCTACACATATGTACAAGTTTATGCAAAGTTTACTGAAGTTCCTATTTGCTTAAAAATTTACAATGATGAAATGCAGAAAAAAAACCCTTCTACAAGACCACAGAAAAAATTCTCAATCCTTCTGCCCAGAACAAAATTACCTTGAAGAGAAAAAACCCACATACTAGTTAAAAGTGCCTCATATGATACCTTTTTATCCACCATTATTCTCTGTCACTCTCCATGTAAAAGCAAATTTTGGGGGCAAAACAAGCTCTGGAATTGTAACTATATACATACAAAACATTGAATGATCACATAAAATATTTGGCTTAGTATCAAAATATTGGCTTTGCAAAGTTACACAGAGGAGCCAGCTTGTAAAATAAAATACTGAATGCTGAAAGCCCAAGGTAAAATGAATAATAAAATGAGTTTCATGGTACTTCATACCCTTTCACTACAAAATGACAACCTCTAGTACTTGAAAGTTGTGAAGTGAAAATCACCTTGTAGAAATAATTATATTATTCTCTCTTCAGCCATTAAGCATTTTTCTTTCTCACTTCACATATGTTCAGAGTCTTAGAAGCTGACCCATACAATCTCTTTTTCCATACTGCTGCCACTAAGGTGCTTTAATAACATTTTTAATATTATTCTTGGTCTGTTTCTGCCACTGAGGTTTGAAACAAAGAAGTTTCAGGAGGGAGAATTCAGTTGGAATACAAATATTAGGCTTCTCTAAAGACATCTATTTAGAATATATTTGAAGAACTGCATGCGTTGCACATATTGCTATAGTAATTGATATATGACTAGGACATGCAATCCAGATTTCCATATTATTAATATATAAAAAGCCTCACACAGGCACACATACACAATCTAATCCTTCCAGTATGCACATATATAATTAATACAACAAACTGATGAGAGTCCTATAAATCACTGCTAAGTATTGAAAAAGTCATTTCACAGCTGTGACATCAGCAAAATACATCCAGTGGTTGTGACCTCGCATCTGTAAAAATCTTTCAGAAATGTGCTTGCAAGTGCTTCTTCCCATTTAATCTATAGCACTAATTTCAAAGCTGTGTTTCACAGCCTTATCTCCACACTTTCAACTGTTTGCCCAAGAATTCACATCCTGCCTTTATTCTGCAGGATATTTATAGTATTCATAGGCATTCCTCACAGAAAAGCAGATACTTCATGTCTCCTACCTTGTAATGCTTGAACAGACACAAGCAGTAATCTTTACTGTCTATGATTCTCAGTATATGAAAAAAGATTCTCTTTAAAGAAGTGCCTTTAAACAAAGGACTAGAAATTGCAAATGTTTGAGGGACAAAATTAAGAGAGCCTATTTATTTCTTAATCTCCATTAATAAATAATAAGGATAGCACATATCTGAAGTTATATGGAAAGTTACTGAATTTATCAAGCATTTCCCAGGTCACTGACCTACTGCTTTGTATTTAGAGATTTAACATCTTGTGTTGTGTGTTCTGTCCCAGGGAAATTGGTTACCTGTGGGTCCTGGCAGGGGAGCAGCTTTCCTTCTCCGTTTGATGTCTCCCATGCACAATGATCCTAAATGTACACTGGTTTGCCTGCAAGTAATTATAGGAGAAAACTATTAACAAAGGAAGAAAACCACCACATAAATACAGAGCTTGTATAATCTGAATCTATATCAAAACATTCTCAACCAAGATGAAGCTGCACAGTCAAGCCACCAATCTTGTTTATACTGAAGCATAATTATGTTTGTTGACAAGCGCTCAGTATCTAAATGCAGCATCATAAATTGTTACTGTAATGAATAATATAAAGGGAATGCTTTTTAATTTTCAAAACTGGCAATCTTTCTAGCTCAACATAAAACAAAAACACTGTTGCTCCTGACAGGAAAATAGCTAAGATTAATTATCTAAAGAGATCACAATACTGTTGGTGGGTTATCAATAGGCTGGTAATGTCTGACTGTCAGAACAACATTTATTACATGAAAAGTATTATCTTTTTTTTTTTTTTTAACACTAAGATGAAGAATGAATGAGAAAACAGAAAACAGTAAACTCCTCAAAGGAACATGAAATAAACTTGTAGCACACCAATTTGTCTTCTAATTCACTGGCAAGTTGTGAGAATGATAACACAGAAGCACAGTATCTGATATACTCATTAAACAATTATGAGCTTACACTTGGAGACTGGGAAATTGGTGGAGCTGCAGAGGATGGCAAACAAGCAAATCTCATTGCATTAAAGGTCAGCTATTAGAAGTCAGGTACCACAGAAATGGGTAAATTTCAAATTTCCAAATACTGAATTTTGGAATACAACCTTAAAAGACAATTACTGTTATTATTTTACTTAAAAGTAATGTACAGTGCCTGTAGAATGGAATATATGTAGCCAGCATTTTCTTGGACAGAACTAGAACAAAAGGGGAGAAAATGTAGTAATTTCTAAACTCCAGAATTTTAGTAAGTTTCCATAATGTTACTGACAATTGTGATTCTTACCACAGAAGTGTAGTGAATCTTGATAAAATTACAAGATGAGAACTGCATCTGACAGTCTATTGTATCATAGTAACACACTGTCACACACAGGATCTGATTTCAGTGAGGATATGACTTATCCTTTACCACATTTATAAACTTTTTAAAGCTGTGCTGCTTCTGAACGAATAACAAACAGTCATATAATGTTGAGACACCTCAGATCTGCTCAATAACAGGAGTGACAATGCCTTGATGAAAAAGATGACAACGTACGATACACTAAATTAACAAGTACCTCAGTGCTTTTATTCAAATAGTAAAATATACCAGGAAATTTAAGTTTCACACAGAAGTGCACTCCAGCTTCTGCTAATGAACACCTATTTCAACACTTATTTGATCCTCTGTTTTAAAACAGATTTTTTCCTTGCAATTCGTTTAGGTTGAAACCTATTTTAACATGCAACAACTGAATACATTTAAACTAGTATATTAAGTGTATTAAATTTCGGTTCTAATATTAGAAAGAAATCAGGAAGTGTAACCCTTTCATAATTGATTGTACAATAAAGAAAATTAACATTTAAATACAATATGGGAAAACAATTATTAGAGAAAAATATTTAAGAGATATTAAATATCTAACATTGATATTACACACGCAGAGTAAGTTGTGTGATAAATTACATGTTAAAGAGTGTGCAAGTCTTTGTTTTCTCTTCCGAACGAAAAAGAGAGAAAGTCTCCAGGAATACAAGTAGGATGAAAGATAAAAATTAATAAAGTCAGGCAATTGAACCTGAAGACCTGAGCTACCGCAGTAACAGCTAGCAGCATTTGAGTTATTTTACTCAGAATTGATTATCTGTTACACTACATTGAGATATCTAGATTATTGATCTGTAAGATTATAGTACTGGGGTCTCCCAACTTTTCCTCCAGGCACAGGGAATGGCATTGCAACAAATAACACTAAGTAAGGACTACTTTGTTATTGTTGTCACCCTTCATGTAGAACATAGCAGTTATTTTTTAATTTAAAATCAATGAGCGCCTGAAAAGCAGCCTTGTTCCTTCAACATAAATGAATCATCCGCCTTTGCCGAGCACAACCACCCCATCACAAGCCAAGGTGAGAGTGGGTACTTCTTTGTTGTCATCGAGAGTTCTGTATACCACAAATAAATATGCTAGAGCACCAATTAAGCTTTGTCAAACCCAGTTTTATGGCCACTAACACCAAACATGAAGCTAACTTGCAATTCTAAAGCGGCATTTACTTTCGCCAGGTCTTAACATGTGAGACGCACTGTCGATGTAGATCACAGCAAACCAAAACAGCTTCTTCCCCCCCCACTCCCTAAGAGGAACAGACAAGAACTATCATTGCTCTGGAACTGGCAGGTCAGACAAAACGAAGTATTATTCTGAAGCTGCACAGTACATTTTTGAAACGCTTGTAATGGGGGTATTATAAAGCAGGGAGAACTCTGACCCTCAATCAGGCTAAGTTCAGCATTATGTTTCTTAGCATTAAATCAGAAGAGTGTGGATTACAGAAGGGAAGAAAGCTATTTGCCTGACTTCTCTCTACTTACCCCTAGCTTGCTTCCAGCTATCATTTATAAATAGTGCTCTGGAGGGAAGCTAGGCATTTTATTAGGGAAAAAAATAAAACTTGTTAAGACCACCTTGCCTGAAAACTTGGCTTTTGACGTGCTGGTGACAGGGACTGGAGCAAGCAGTGTCAAATGGAATAATTTTTAAGGGAAGACAACAGGAACTTGTCGCCTCATTGTATGCATTTACAAATAGAGGCTTTTCAGAGTATTAGGCCTAGTTAAAGCTGCCCTCTGGATAAAAATTGTTCCCAAGCAGCCTCAGACAAGCTTGGGAGACAAACAGATGTGACTATGGTCCCTGGCGTTTGGCAAGAACACTCACTGTCAATAAGAAAAATATGAGCATGGACAGGGCATCAGCTGCACCGCGGCCGAGCAGGCCTGCAAGTGTCACAGCAGCGGCAAAGTTGTGGCAGAGGGAAACAAGAGGGCTGCAAAAGCCAGGCTGGTGTGAACTTACACGAGCATGCCAAGATTTTTTTGTTGTTGTGTCATGCCTCAACGTATTAAACAAAAGCACTGGAAAAGCCACTGTCAATTTTTATTCATTTTCTCATCTTGTGCACAGTGTTTAGATTCTCTGTTCAATGTGGTAAATAAGAGCCTCAAAAACAAACACTGACTGGGAAAGGCAGTAACAACAAAAAAGCTGTTGAAGTAATTAATAAACACAATAAAAAGTAGTTTTGATACTACAAATACTTTTATAGAAGCAATGACATATAAAGCATTTCACAAACATCTGGGCATCCTTGTGACAAACATTCACTCAGACAGAAATATCTCCTTCTTAAAAAGCTGCAGTCTGCCTATCACTTCTTTTCTCAAGGTAATTGCCCTATATTATGGTAACATCCCTAGAATTGTCTCTTTACACTCCCCAAATACTTCTATCCATACTGCAATGTTCTTAGCTCAATAAGCAAGTATTTTTGATGAGTGCCTTTTCTGCAGTTACACATGTTCACCTCTCCAAGACATCTGCAATAGGCTATGTCAGATTCTTGTCTACCCTGACCTGTGCAGTCAGTGGACCATGTGGTTACGTTGCCCAAATAAACGTCTGTTCTGTGGGCAAACCTAGAGCTGCACTACTTTAATTGCAGTCCACCTTCTGAGCAACTGAACACCCAAGGTGGTTCTTAATTCTATCACCTTTGCCACTCCCGGAGCTCTAAGTTCACCAGTCCAGTCACTGAGAAGGGCAAATATATCACAAGGATATAGACCAGTTGGAGCGAGCCCAGAGGAGGCCACAGAGATGCTGAGGGCTGGAGCACCTCTGCTATGGGGACAGGCTGAGAGAGTGGGGTTTGTTCAGCCTGGAGAAGAGAAGGCTCCGGGGAGCCCTTACAGCACCTTCCAGTACCTGAAGGGGCTACAAGGAAGCTGGGGGGGACTTTTTACAAGGGCCTGTAGTGACAGGACAAGGGGTAACGGGTTTAAATTGAAAGTGGGGAGGTTTAGATTAGACATCAGGAAGAAATTCTTCCCAGAGAGGGTGGTGGGGCACTGGAACAGGTTGCCCAGAGAAGCTGTGGATGCCCCATCCCCGGGAGTGTTCAAGGCCAGGCTGGATGAGGCTTTGAGCAACCTGGTCTAGTGGAAGGTGTCCCTGCCCATGGCAGGGGGGTTGGAACTAGATGGTCTGTAAGGGCCCTTCCAACCTAAACCATTCTATGATATGATTCTATGATATAAAATGGGTGTAGGGCAGCAGATACTCCTGAACAAGAGTTCAAGCTCTCTGGTTTATTACGTTTCTCTAATAACTATCAGCCACATGTAACACAACATCAAAACAAAACCAAAATCAAAACCCCCACCAAAATGAAAAAACCCAACCCTTGACTGCAAATTAAAATCCCCTGTTCAGATTCAGTAATTGTTCCAGTCTCTTCAGAAAATAGTAATGAAGGCAGTGTTACATAGCAGGTCGCTTCATATGCATGAGTACAGCAGCCTGAGCTAGCAAGACTGTCATCTCACTTGGGGGAACTCTGGGTGCTAGTGTATTAAATACAGAATGTTTGCATGTTTATTTTATAGGTCTCATTGTAACAACATGTCTGTTGACCGCTTTACTCTGTCTGCTGTTAGCAGCTGTCACTTTCCTTGCAAGCTGCAACGCTTTATTTGGTATCAGTGCGTTTGCTTTTGTTGGTGCGCTGTAATTGTGCCGGCAGTTACAACGTCACTGAAGGCAAACTTCATGTTGTCCCTCAGTACATTTCGTGTCAAACCACTTACCAGACAATACTATGACACTGCTAAGATTACTTATAAGTAACAAAGGTTATGGTTTTATGTTCTGCTTTTGTCAAAAATGCATAGAAGTACTGATTACTAACAAAGGCAGATGTATTTTTAACAGTATTTACTAAATAGGAAAAATCCTACATTGTGTACTACTATGATGCAATAATATTTTCAAAAAGCCTGATTTCTATAACACAATTAGATTAATCGTTAACAATCAATTCCCGCCTACCAATTATATTCCAATTAACATCTCTCTCACCTGAGGAACAAACACAGGGTAAGCAGTGCCGCACCGCTGTGCCACAGTATCAATGCAAGTAGAACTCAAGTTTATCAGCACTGAAAGCTTCAGCTAACAGTGAGGCTTGATAAAAGTTTGTAAGTGAACTTCTGTCACAAGAGTTTACAATAAGGCACGAGTGGACTGGTTTGCATTTTAGAAGGGACTTGAGAGAATTATTTTGAAGGGGAAAATCTCATTGACACAGTCAGTCCTCAGTCTTAAAATATAGATACAAATACAATACAAAATAGATAATTGACTACGGATATGACTGAAGAGAATGAAGTAAGGACCACAACTCTAAGCTTAAAATGACTGGAGAATTTCTTAGAAACTGAAATTGAGTAGGAAGCTTGTGAAACAACATTCAAAGGAGCACTTAAAACGGAAAAAAACCAAAACCAAACAAAACCAGAACTCTATTGTAAGAGAGAAGCAAGTCAATAAAACAATTAAAAAATGGGATGTGTGGAACAGCTCAACTTAAAAAAAAAAAAATCAAAGATTAATCTGAGCAAATCTCCCATTATTCAAGCACATTTTACATAAAAATATGACAGAAGTGGTTCTCATATCCTCACAGAGGATGGACCTGTAGTAAAGATACCCAATATCTTACATGGCTTAAAATGTAGACACTGGTGTATCTGGTGGCCAATGAACATGCATCCATTAGCACTGCTTAAATAAGAAAGCTTGGATGAACTTTAACTTTTACTGGGCCTTCCTAAACCTCCACACATTGCAGACAATGATTTCAAAAGCATCTGAGTCCATGGAATAATTATGATCAGCTTAGATTTAAATACCATTAAAAACCAGTTATATGTGTATTTCTCAATGTCCAAGCACAGTCTTAGCAAATTAGGTAAGATGAACACAAAAATTCTACACTTCCATTTGACTGAATCTCCAGAAGTATGGACTTAATTCAGAAGGTATCATGTCCAATACACATATTTGCCAATTTGGGCTGTAAATTTAGGAAGACTATTCTGTATTATCCAAATATAACAAATAATTCTAATATTTGCCTCTGGCACGCGTCTCAATATAACCACAGAAGAGATGCATGACTACTTCATAACCTTACACTGAAAAATGAAAAGTACATTCATTTTTCAGGAAAAATATATGAAAAACAATGGCTAAGGAATTTTGTAAAGAAAGATTTCCTCTTTCAAAGCTTGGCCAAAACACAGCCACAGCCCCATGTCTCCATTTGAATGCCCAGATTAATAATGCACGTGCTCCGTGGGCAACTAGAGATGGATGGCACCTTGCCTATTCTTAAGAAGGTACTTATATTCTTTCACTCTCTAGAATATGTATAGTGCATGTGCACTGTAAGTAGATACACAGGACGCTACTTTGAAGTCAATGTTTCTGGAGAGTAGATGAAGACAGGTAAGAGTGAACAAAACAGTTGCTTTGACAATGAAGATCTGAACTCCATAGGTTTGTATTATGGTATAGGGAAATCTTGAAAAACAATCCTGCAATATTTTGTTAAGAATATTTGAGATAAAACTCACTCAGCACAAGTTTACCCAACTTTAGGTCAAATCAATGTCTGAAATCTATTTTGCTGTCACAGAAACACGTCACATGCATGTGTGCCACAGTGATTTATTGTATGTCCCAACGCTCACCACAGTCTACACCAAAGCTACTGTGACAGCCACATTCCTGGTGGTCAGTTCCTCACCTAAGCCTTTTATCTAGAAAAAAAAATGCTTTCTATAATGGGACAATGAGATTGTGTGCTCAGGCTGTGCATAAGGTCTACCTCTACTTCCATCAAACCCTCTCAGTGAGTAAGAAATGGTATAGCTTTTCTCAGACACTATTCAAGTGAAATCAGTTCCATGCTTGATTCAGTTCCACACTAGCAACCTGGTCTAGCAGAAAGGGGGGTTGGAACTAGGTGATCTTTAAGGTCCCTTCCAACCCAAACCATTCTGTGATTCTGTGATCTGTGATTCCTCCACGTCTTTTACAAACAGTAAAGCTTTTCTTCAGACTTATCTAAAGAATGACATCATCTATACAACAGACTGCTTCACCTGCCTCCACATGCGCGAAAACCATCACATGAACCACAAGTGCTATGCACTTTATTTTCCTTTTATTAAACCTTAAACAGATGTGATAAAACTACGCAACTCTATCAAACTCCTTTCATACATTGCCAATCTGTTCACAACATAACTTTAAACGTAAGGGTGACATACCTGTATTACTAAAAGCCCTAGTGCAATCCTATTACGAGAAGAATACAATCTTCCCCTGACCCCATCAGATTATCTCATCACCTAATACTATATCCTAATATGTTCCTTTATGTTATCTTTTTCAGCACTTCTCTGTGTTCAAACTGTTCCTGAACTCTACAAATCTACAAAATGAACTCCACGCTGACATAATTTTAGGAAACACAATAGAAAAATAAAAACTTACATCACTACATATGTTTTGATATCCAATCTCAAGTCAGTTATGTACTTTATTTGTGAATTGGGTCACCAGGAAAAAATTCCGTAGTAGAGGCCCACTGCCCTCAGAAAGGATAATGCATTGTTTTTTCTTATTTCTAATTAGTAATTTAAGCATATGTTCAGCATTTAACTCTAAATGTTTGCCTTTTCCCCAAGCTCTAAGACAGCTGTCCAAGATGTGAATGCCAGAAAACATTTAAATATCAACATCTGTTGAATTATGTTAATTTAGTGTAATATAATTGGGCATGAGTTGGAATTGATCAAAAGTATATGAATCACACAAAGGCAAACCCAAACCAATATTTTGGTGTACAAACAAGTCACCAAGGAACACAGAACAAAAAAATGACTTCTGCTAAAAATTAAATAACTAAAACCTACAGGTGTTTTTTTTTTTTCAACAATGACATGATTTCAGATTTTCAAGAAAGGAAATTAATATTTATACTTATTCAGAATATAAATTTTATATTCATTCAGAGTATTTCTAAATATTTTTGACAGCAAGTTTCAAACTTGGTTTACTCAAGCGACACCTGATAAAAATGAATAACGCTCATATGAGCACAATGGTGGAATGTAGTTAGAAAACAGGTTTAAGTAATAGAATAACCATCCTGTTACAGGACAATATTGTTTCAAAAATTCTAAAGCAAACATCCTTTTGTTTCTTCTTCATCCTGCAACAACGTTGCTCATACCCAAAAAATAAGGGCTGTGATCCAGCCCTGAAGTGATTTGGAAAATATCCTTATGACTTGAGCAATAACCATGGGCTTGAACAGCTACTTCCTCAGAAGGACTCAATAGCTTATTCAGCTACAATATATCTTCTAGTGCAGCTCTAGGATCCTCAACATCACAAGGATATATAGAATATATCAGAAGGACTGGTTGGAGCGAGTCCAGAGGAGGCCACGCAGATGCTGAGAGGGCTGGAGCACCTCTGCTGTGGGGACAGGCTGAGAGAGTTGGGCTTGTTCAGCCTGGAGAAGAGAAGGCTCCGGGGAGACCGTACAGCACCTTCCAGTACCTGAAGGGGCCAGCAAGGAAGCTGGGAGAGGACTTTTTACAAGGGCCTGTAGGGACAGGACAAGGGGTAAAGGGTTTAAATTGAAAGTGGGGAGGTTTAGATTAGATATCAGGAAGAAGTTCTTCCTGGAGAGAGTGGTGAGGCACTGGAACAGGTTGCCCAGAGAAGCTGTGGATGCCCCATCCCTAGAAGTGTTCAAGGCCAGGCTGGATGAGGCTTTGAGCAACCTGGTCTAGTGGAAGGTGTCCCTGCCCATGGCAGGGGGGTTGGAACTGGATGGTCTGTAAGGGCCCTTCCAACCCAAACCATTCTATGATTCCAGTGATTTCTGGATACATTTGTTTACTATGGTTATTCACTAAATGAAGTCAGTGTAGGACAAATCTATTTTGTTGAAAAGACTCTAAAACCACAACCTACCTATATTCTGGATTCGACATTTAACCTATGGAGTTAGGTTAAATTACTTCTAACAGTAGCACCATGTTCAAAATCCTTTACTTTTAGAACAGGTACAGAGCAAGAAGAAACATTATAAAAATCCACAAATGCCTAACATAGTAGCTTAGGAACAGAAGAAGGAAAATGTCTTATTCAGGTTAGAAACACCCAACCTGTATATCCACTTCTTTCTTTACCTCTGTACTGGGAAGGTGAGCAAGCATGGCCAACTGCAATGAATTTGGTCCACTATAAGAGACCAATAATTCAATTAACGTAGGTAAACAGCCTGCACAACGTAATGATTTTTAATCATTCAGACCTAGATCTCGACCAGCGATCCAGAAGCTTTATGTCACATTACAAACACTACAGTCAGTCCATAACCTACTGCCTTCCAATCGGTTCCAAGAAAGTAACAGCTGTGCAGCTGGACTCCAGCATCATTCTCTTCCTTAGTCCCTTCTACATCCATATTTTTAATACAGTGCTTGAGAAAACTCTTCAAACAACTAACTGTCTAGCCAGTTATAATGCAGTCAGTAATCTGATAAAGATGTAACTGTGTGCAAGGTGGGATGGGGGCGTGGAAATCACTAAAGTTGAGACTGAACCTTAAGCAAGTTATGTTTCCTAACACTCTGCACCCATTCCCCTTGGTAATTGTCATGTAACTCCACTGAGTACAAGGGGGTCTGCATGCGTAGGACTGAACGCAAAATCTGATCTTCTAATAACAAAGGAGAGCAGGTAAGAGAAAGTTAAAGAAACACTGACTTTTTTTGGTCCTTTTAAGTTTCAAAACTCTTTAATAGCAAAAACTTCACTTATTTCCTCCTGCTCTAAATTATTAATTAGTGATATTAAAACTTCTAAAAAAAATTAAATATACATAGTAAAAGGAGCCTTGGCAAATTCCCATATCCAAAAAATGAGAAGGCTGAACAGTGTCCTTCATTTTGGTTAGGACAGCTACTGACCATTAGTTTCCAAACAGGCTGAAATGTATTATTCTAATAAATGATCGCGATTCCAAAATATTAATGAAAGAAAATAAACATGAAAATTCAAATTTTCTTCTGAACTCTTTTTGTCCTTACACAAACCCATGGTCTGGGGAAATCAGTGCACACGTGCCTCAGAATTTTAGTGAATGTGTGTCAGTGGATGCTACTTTGTGTGTATGTATATATCCCTCCATGCTTAGTAGAAACTCAGTGTAAAAATTGCACAGTTTCATTTCCAATAAGAACAGAACAAAATGTGAAATGACCTCTTTTGATTGCAATGTTGCTTAACAATAGGGTCAAACAGTTTGTAGAACTACTGCGCATATAGCAGCTGCTGCCCTGACCTGAAATAGGGAATGGTCTTCACACCTCCAAAGCAAAAATTAACTTTATCCTTATGCCATTTGTATTTTAAGAAGTCAGCTGAGACAAGCAAAGCTTGAGCTTTGGAGCACAAACTTGGGATAAAGACAGAGTCTAATGCAGTTGAGCATAAGATCCAAACATACCATGTGCTAAAATTCAGTTACTTGAAAGTGAGAAATTTGCTATCAATTCATTCAGGGGAAAATTCAATCCAGGAGTATACAGAAGTCAGTAATTTCTAGAGGTTATGTGATTTTTTTTTCTTATATACATATCTTAATATCAGAACTAATCAAATTCCTGTTAGTTAACATACTCACGTGTATCTGGAATTCAATTTTAAATGACAAAATTTCAGTATTATTTAACAACTTATTTACGTACAATATTATAAAGTATATTAGATTTTAGTACAATAACAATGAAATTAAGCTTGCAGTTTTGTACTTAATTAGTTTTGCATTAAGGATGCAATGAAACCGCTCAGATCATACGGAAAAATGTAATTTAAAAACAGAGCACCGTTTTCAAAATGTTTTCTACTTTTGCAAATGTCCTCAAGGAAATTGACTTAAAATATGATACTCACTGACTAATGTTTATTTAACCAATGCATACTTTAAATCTATCTATGAACCAATACTGAGGCTTAAAGATTTCCATAAAATTAATGCATCACACACTGGCTACAGTATTTTGAAGTAACAATCAAACTCTTGCTACCCCATTCCTCTCCCCCAAAACGAAAATCTTTTTGGGACCATAAAAATAAGGCCACAGTACAGAAAACTCAATCAGGAATTGCCCTCTTCCAAAATGGCACCATTTTTTATTCTTCCCAGAGAAGAAAAGATACCAAACCAATGGAATAATATTGTCCTTGAGGGTGACAGCAAGGGAGGAAAGCAACGTGTCCGCAAACATGCACATAATTTAATCTGGAACTGCAAATATTATTAAGCACCAATCATAATGGTATAGTTACTGCTTCATGGCACTCCAAAGAGGAGATAAAACTGCTTAGTTCTTAATTTCTAATGATGTAAACACATTTGGATTTTAATGTTATATCTGAATCTCCTGCATTATTAGCTCTGGGGTTACAAGACATTAACTTACTACCTTTAATAATTTTACACAGGAATTAAAAGGCATGTTTAAATATTACTTTCTTTAAAGTATTTTTGTTGGGAATACGTGCTCCTGTGATGACAGAAGTGAACCACCTAATAAAACAGCTATGCATTCCTTAGCTTTACTGCAGTGTGCATGTTTTCATGCATAATTTTCAAAAACTGGCTGAATTTAACTCCTCTGGTAGTGTAATTTCATTCCGCAAAAGCCACATTAAACAATTACACTTCTTGTAATTAACCAGTAGGCTAATGTACAGTTTTCTTATCCCAATCCATTAACAGCTGCTCAAAAAATGTAGTAATTAATGGTTTCATTTATTTTTGGCAAACCTGCAACTCAACAAATAGTTTTGTATCTGCTGCAAATTAGGACTCTTTAAAAAAGGTGGGAAAGCGTGAGCAGGCAGAACCCTTGCACATCTTTGTCTCTTCAGAAGATCAAATAAAGAGCAGCTGTAATGCTATCTGTCACATCTATGTAAGAAAGTACCATGATCCGTATCATTAGATGAAAATGAACAAGTGCTGTATGAAAGTACAAGTGTTTCTCTTCCAAACTGGGAATTATAGAAAGTAGTATTTCTAACCAGAGCAATAATACCCTTCTGAAAAGCTCTCATCAGGTTTGGTGTTATTTGTCTCCTAGGAGCTTTCTTTAAATACTAATTCAAAAAGAATACTAATACTCTTAGTCATAAAAAGTGAAAATACTTGAGAGTCCTCCTCCCGTACCAACACAAGGCATGTATTCAAACCTGACTGAGAACAACTAGGAAAAGGA